>NC_024804.2:20176189-20476189 GCF_000309985.2 Brassica rapa | reverse complement strand
ATTTGTGTTCTTGATTCTTTAGTTGATTAGTTTTAATATTGTTTTTCTGCATGCAGTCTGAATTAGAAAGAGAGCGGATAGCAATGGAATTAGATGAGGAGAAAAAGGCACAAGCTCAGAGGGAAAAAGTTTTGCAAGAGCAAGCAAAGAAAATTGAGAACTTGAGTTCGATAGTTCTTTTTTCGAACAGAGATGAGAAGCGTGAGCAGGAGGATCGCTTTAAGAAGGTTCTCTTCTTTTTTCTTCCATTCTTGTTTTAGTGAGATACCTTTAGAGTTGAAACAGCATCTGCTAGGCGTTATACATTTATTCGAAAACATATCCTTGCAGGGAAAGAGGAGGGATACATGGGGTACTGGTCTCCTTTCACGGGACTCCTCCACATCAGAGGTAAAATTATATAAATAGCCCAACAAAAACATGAGAAATTTTTTTTGACTTTTTCAGCCAAAATAAAAAAAAAAATACTTTGCTTCTTGCATATCAGGTTCAGTCGCATGGCTTGTCAAGGGAAAGATTCGAGCGTGAGACAGGCCCACTACTTCCATTTGCGGAACTGGTAAAAAGCGAACGTTTATGTAGCATCAGCGAACAAGATGAAAACAGTATCGATGAAGATTCTGCACTTCCAGATCCATGTGCTTTAGTGCATGTGACTAGGAGAAAGAAACCATCATCAATCAGGCAGAAAAAGCCCGTAATGGTCAGTCTTTCTTTTTTGAATTTATCTTGTGCTTATCTTATTGTAAAGCTGACATATTGTTACTGGTTTCATAGGTTGAAAGCGAGTCAGACATAATTCTAAGGGAATGTGAGCATCTTTTCTTGCAATATGAAACTGAGGTAATACTTTGTCCTTGTCAACATCAGTGGCTTGTTTTTTTCTGTTTCTTATTACTCTCTGCTCGCCTTCCAATAGATAATCACCAACCAAATACAAATTGAATGCCTCAAGGCTCGAGTCTTTGGTAATGTGCCTCGGGATGAAAGCAGTGTACATCTTAGGGATCCAGAAGATATTCGTCTCATTAAGCAACTCCAAGAGAAGGTGCATTTAACTTTTCTTTACCTACAAATGGAACGCAGTTAAGTAGATATTGTTTTTCTATTTCGGCTTTATGCTTACCCTGTTGATACGTTTTTTCCAAAAGATAAACATGCTGGAAACTGAGAAGTCTTCAAGCAAGCAAAATCTTGATGATCTTGTCACGGTAGCTACTGAGCAGAATACATGTGCGAGGCAAAAAATTGCTGAGGTATGCGTATACATGTACACAATAATTTCTATATATGTGTGTGTATACATGTACACAATAATTAACTTCTGCTATTTCAGTTTCTTTCAAACTAAATTTTTTAGATTTCAGTTTCTTCTTTCAAAAATAATTAGATGTTTTAACCATTTGCAGATGCTCTCAGATGAGTCGGAGAAGTTGGATCTGACATTTTTTAACCAGAGGCAGAGGAGAGTACTTTGGACTCCCGAAGAAGAAGAGATGCTCAAGGTATACACTAAATTTTCTACGTTTTTTTTAAAAAAAAAACTTATAAATTTTTAATCACAATATCATTAGTTTCTTTTATATATCTACAAATTTTATAAATATTTTTTAGTTTAAAAATTGATGATTATACAATTTTTATTAATGTTGTGTTATTGGCTTAGGTGGGAGTGGAGACGTTTGCAACAGATCCAAAGAAAAACATTTCATGGAAGAGAATTCTCAAAATGGGAGAGAATGTGTTCCATCAAACACGCAATCCAGCTGATCTGAAGGACAAATGGAGGAGGCACAACCCTAGCCACTAGTGGTACTATCACGTTGTGTTCCAACATTGGTCTAAGCCTCAAACGTGTCTATTTTCAAAACAAAGCAAGAGTAAGTCTAGGTCCGGACATTTGGGAACCCGTGGTGTTCTGGTTAAATATTTTGAGTTTTGGTTTTAATTTTGTAACACACCCTAGATCATGTTCTAGTAAATTTGTTGAGTACGAGTTGAGTTCGATATAAAACAATGTTAACTTTCTCGTGTTTGATCAGGGAGAAGAAAACAATGTCAGCAAATTAATTAGTTTAGTCAATTATTAGTTGGTGCTTTGTTGCTTGCGTGCACGATAAAGTAAGCAAGAGAAACTATTTCTATTTTTCTTTTCACTATTTTCTTTTCTTTTTCGCACAATGGGCCAAAATGATAAGACATCATCTGATGAAACATGAGAAACTAAAACATAGAAGTTCAAAATGTATCGCGAGGTCCCATGAAAGGCAAAGGCTCGTGCGTCTGATATTCATCAAAGTTTATGGAGACATTTCTTACCTTTTAGTTTTCTTCCCGATCTATATATTCATTTCCGTTTAGTTTTTTTCGAAAATTAAATCCTTAAATTTTACATAATGCAAATGCTCAACTCAAAGTAAAAGAAAGAGGGATTAAAAACACTTTTATCAATACGGTTTTTCTTTAAGAAAACATGACCAGATCATCTAGATTTATCGCATGTAGTAACATTACACTAAATTTTTTAACATTTTTACCAAAAAAAAAAAACATTACACTAAATGTAATTTAGCTTAAAACAAATGCAGTATTGATGTATGAATGTTAAGACTAAGTACAACTATACGAAACTTTATATAATATATTCGTGCTTATATTAGAGCTTTGATAAACTTCAGTATATGAAACTAAGAGTTCAAAATCGTAAGTAGAATTAAGTTTCCCACACGTAAATTAATAATAGCAAAACTATGCAATTCACTTTTTCCAATAAACACATGTAAACCATTTAACGAGAGGACAATCAGAGGTCTGTTGATAATTGCATTGAAATAAAGATATATAAACATAACTTTACAAAGAGAATAGTTTTTTTTTTATATTACTATAGTGAAAATCATACATTAAGCTAAATATTTTTTTTTTGCTATATGGATATATCAGACTCTATCTTAAACAATGTGTACATCGAAAGTTCAGGTTCTAAGAATTAACTTCTGCTAGTTAAATGGTCAATTCTATATATGTGTGCGTATACATGTACACAATAATGAGCATATAATAGTATAAAATAAGAATCAAATAAACTAAGATTTTCTTTTGTATCCCGCCAATTAGGAGACAGATCATTAGTTAGTTGAAATGTTGGCTTTCAAGTTTCGGATCCAACGCACGTTATCTCTCCTTCTCTTTCCTTAACTTTGCTTTTCTCTTTTCTCTCTCTCGAGTTCGACTATAATGGCAGATATTTGCTGCGTCAAGGAGATCCAAGAAGAAGACGTCGACAAGATCCTATTACCGACACGGCCTGATCAACTGATCCTCCCCGATCACGAAGATCCAACGGTCAACAACGACGATGGGTGCAAGACTCCAACGTCTTCCGCTCACAAGATTCCAGCGGCGAAGTATACGTTATGCCCACCAGCTCCAAGAAAGCCCGGACCAAAAAGAAAAGTGACACCGGTTAATGTTGTTAACCATGTACCGATTGATCTGAGCCTGGAGATCGAGATGTTCTTCGAGGATTTGGACCGCAGGATCAAAAAGTCACGGAAACAATAAGAAGAAGACCAAGAAGAGTATATTGATCATTTCTAATTTATGACTGTGTGGTGGTAATTGATCCTTTTAATTTTTCCCTTCATTTGTTCTTTTCATTTTCTGTATAATACAAGTGGCATGTTGATAATTAACAATAAAAATGTATCTCACATGAATCCTTTTATTCTGATCTATACAACTTTTTAAACGTAAAATTTCTCATGATAGTTACTTGTTTTCAGCAGTAATTTGTGTGTTTCATTTACCAAAATCCAATGTTATGTTTCTGATTTTGTTACTATTTGAGATCTTAGATGTGAGAATAAAAAATTGAGATTAGCAGTGGAAGCAAACATCCTTCGTAATGGATCATGCTTCCTTTTTTGGGCACACCTTGCTATGATCGATGAATTGATCAATATTCTATACTTTAATCTATGTGTGATGAGATGTATACCGAGTTAAATGCACATCAACCAAGAAGAATATCGTTTAACTTCAAATTTTTTTTTTTTTAAACTACTAGTTAGTAAACATATATTCTTAAGCTTTCATGAATGCAAATTAATGTTAAACTGTTCTGTAACAGGATAATAAATATATCAGCATTATTTAAGCCAATAAGTAATATTGATCTGTTCTGCTCGCTTATAATTCATGCAAAATATAGCCAAAACATTGCAATAATTGTTAAATATTGCAGCGTTTTTAATGACGCAATGACGGTTAGTGACTATATCTAGGCCATTACAGCCTGAACCAGTTAAGGTTTGTTTGGTCAAAACAGGTTGAGTCTGCATAACCATTAACCAACGACAAATAACACATTTCATATATAGTAAACTAATTATTCATAGGTCTTGTAGCAGATTCTTGCTTCATTTTTTAAAACTATGTCCCCAAAAATTCATTACTTTATTTCTGAATATCAGAATAAACCAATTTATTAATTTAGTGTAGTTTTATACTGTACGATGTTAACCAAACACATTCGAATTTGATTTTGCGTGTTTGAATGTACATGTTATAGCCGGTGAATAAAATGTTTACCTCCAAAAAAAATCACAATATTATAGTAATTTCTGATCTTCACAAAGCCCAATACAAGCCCATTTATATAAAGCCCAATTACTAAACACTTTCGTTTTGGAATCATCATTTCTCAGAGTGATTCTCGTTTACGAATCAGAAACTTGAGAGCTTCGGAATCAATGGCGGAACCAAAGCTTAGGATTCTAATGGTCTCCGATTTCTTCTTCCCAAACTTCGGTGGCGTGGAGAATCACATCTACTATCTCTCCCAATGCCTGTTAAACCTCGGACACAAGGTCAGTCTCAGAGATCAAAAATCGTTTGAAATCAAATGTGATTTAGATACAATCTGTTGGCTTAATTGAAGGTTGTGGTGATGACGCATGCTTACGGGAACCGCACCGGAGTCCGATACATGACGGGCGGACTCAAAGTCTACTACGTCCCCTGGAGACCTTTCACTATGCAGAACACATTCCCCACCGTCTACGGAACGCTTCCCATCGTCAGAACCATCCTCAAACGCGAGAGAATCACCGTTGTTCACGGCCACCAAGCCTTCTCCACCCTCTGTCACGAAGCCTTGATGCACGCCAGAACAATGGGATACAGAGTTGTCTTCACTGATCACTCCCTCTACGGGTTTGCTGATGTTGGGAGCATCCACATGAACAAGGTCTTGCAGTTTACTCTAGCTGATATAGACCAGGCCATTTGTGTTTCGCATACGAGTAAGGAGAATACGGTTTTGAGGTCTGGATTGGCTCCGGGGAAGGTTTTTATGATTCCGAATGCTGTTGATACTGCTATGTTCAAGCCTGCTGATGTCAGGCCAAGTAGTGATGATGTGATTACTATAGTTGTTATAAGTAGATTGGTTTATCGGAAAGGTGCGGATTTGCTTGTTGAGGTTATCCCTGAAGTGTGCCGGTTATACCCCAATGTGAGTTCAAAGTAAACCAATCATTATTCTTTTGTATCTGTATTTATGTTTTTTGGTTTTGTGAAAGGTTCGTTTTGTAGTGGGAGGGGATGGGCCAAAGCATGTGAGGCTAGAGGAGATGAGGGAGAAGCATTCTCTCCAGGACAGAGTTGAGATGCTTGGTGCTGTTCCTCATTCTCGTGTCCGCTCTGTTTTGGTCACCGGTCATATATTCCTTAACAGGTGTGGTGGAGATTGCAGGCTGATTTTTTACAACTCATGAATTGAATGGACATGTGAATGGTTCATCTTTACTCGAGTTTTTGATTATGTGACAGTTCCTTAACAGAAGCCTTCTGCATAGCTATATTGGAGGCTGCTAGTTGCGGGTTATTAACTGTCAGCACTCGTGTTGGAGGTGTCCCTGAGGCATGTTCTATTCTTATAATGCTTTCTTTGCCTTTTGGCTTTGGTCTCATTGTTTACTTCTCATGGATTTTATAAGATTTTTGTTCATGATTTGTGTAGGTCCTACCGGATGACATGGTTGTACTGGCTGAGCCAGATCCGGATGATATGGTACGAGCAATAGAGAAGGCAATATCAATACTCCCAAGTATTAACCCCGAGGAGATGCACAATCGAGTGAGTTATGCTTCAAAATCTAACAGATCTCAATCTACTTATTAAGATATAAAAGACTAGTTGTCCCAAGCCTTTGATATACAGTATTTTGTTGGCTTGTTGCTTATATACCAGATGACGAAGCTCTACAGTTGGCAAGATGTTGCGAAAAGAACTGAGATTGTGTACGACCGTGCCTTGAAGTGTTCCAACAGAAGTCTTCTAGAACGTCTATCGCGGTACAATTATATCCTTTTGTTACACTCTTCAAGATTGATGATTTTTCTTTTGGATACCGATGGATGGATGTATAATATAAAAATGATGGTTGGTTAGGTTCCTGTCATGTGGAGCGTGGGCAGGGAAGGTATTCTGTATGGTTATGATCATTGATTACTTGCTTTGGCGGTTACTTCAGTTACTTCAGGTGCGTATATATATCTTATCCTTGCGTTACAAAAAATATATATATGTATATATCTTCTAAATTTGGTAATGATAATATCTTGATGGAACTGGCCTTACCTCAGCCTGATGATGATATTGAGGAGGCACCCGAAATCAATTTCTGCAATTAGGGAGGTTTGTCAGAGGGCCTCAAGGAAGAATATCAAGTTAAAGAAACGAGTGATAAGCAGAGTTTCAGCTCCCTCGATTGTTAGAGCCTTTTTTATGTCCGTCCATTTTCTTTAGAAGCTCTTCCTTGATGATTAATTCTATTTTGTTTTTTTTTTTTTTTGTATAAACAAGAATATATAGACTTCATTAAAAAAAATATGTTTTTTTGTTGAGTTGGCCAAGTTTTGTAATAAAAAAACAACAGATGATTTATTTTTTCTTTTGTAAATGAAGTTCGTTGATTTTTTCGAAAATATTTTATTGGTGATGTATATGACTCGATCTTAACTCAACAAGTTCTCTTTCTTTTCTTTTTTTTTTTTGCTAAAATGCAAATATCACATTAATGATGAATCATATAATAATAATATTTAAAAAAAACGAAAGGTTGGAGTTTTCTCTTTCTTTTATTGATCGTATATTCATATTATAAATATTTTTATTCGTATTGAAGTCTTAGATTCGGTCATAGGCTATATAGCGTAGCTAGCAAAATTTGGTACATACCAGTCCATGAAGCCGGACCAGCGAATCTGGAATATGTTTGTCCAAATATGGATATTTATAGGTAAGTTAAGTATATGTCGACGACAAAAACATATGAATGTCACGTGGAAAAAGTTGAAAACCCACATATATTTGAGTCTTACCGTACATGGAGATTCTTTAATCGCGTGTGTATATATGGTCGTGTATGCTTGTGTGCTTTGAGAGGGATTAATTGCACAAGTTATTTAGTGATAAATATAGATTATGAGAATATTCTATATCTAACAATTTTTACTTGTCACTAGAAGTTTAGAACATGGAACCTTCTTGCTCAGAAATCGATCGAACCCATCTATAAACATATGGAAATAACTTATACATGAATACATATATGAGATATATACCTTTTGTATTCAATAATACATTATAGTAAATAATTCTATATGCCAGTACAGCATCCATGATTTCATGTATAGTTTTCTGTGAAGATTATCCTCTCTTTACTGTAACTTCGCAGCTTTTACTTTTCTGAGACTGATTCCTTTAGCTTGACTGATGATATTTACTCATAAGCAGTGTGACGGTGAGGGTGTGTTTGTGGTACTTGGACTTAAGAGACTTCAATCTGCAACATATAAATAAGAATGAAATGATATAACTAATGAAACTGTACGTTTTCGTTTAAAACCTAAACAAAATTTAGTTCAGATATTTTTTATGAAATTTTCTCATTTATATAATACATTGAATTGTCCACTATGATACGCTATTTTTTGGATTATTAATGAAGTCTATATATTCTTGTTTATCAACAATATTTCATACTATAACAAAATATTAATAAAAGATTACTTTGATCATTAATAAAATTAAAAGTTTAGTGGAAAAAAAATTCATCACACCGAGTGATCATAGAACGTATATATATTCAAGCTCTCTCTCTCTACTCTCTACAAAATCTTTCAGAGAGAGAGGGTACTTCTGGTTTGTCGCCGGATTTCATTATCGGCGTTGGTTGGTCGCCGGATTTCATTATCGGCGTTGGTCTCCCGCGTGGTCGGGCTCTGCCTCTGGCAAACGATGGCTCCTATAGCACCGTTTGGCCGGCTTTGTCTCTAGCGTCACCTCGTTCTTCTACGGTGGTGTTGTCTAGCATCAGTCCCGGTTTTTTCCGGTGATCTTCTGCTCAATAGCTTCTCTACTACTCTCTACTAGTTTCAGTTCGGTCAATCATCATTTGGATTCTCTTCTTTTCTTTCTTCATCCTTCTCGGTGTTGAAAGTGCAAGATCTGATGTCCGATGTTCTTTGATTGATTTGCGAAATCGAGATTGAGACTTGTTTATCATTCCATAGATTGAAGCGTTGATTTTTTGTTAATGATATGTCGGCTTTGGTTTCTGGTGATGTTGGCTGCTCCGATTTGGTCTCATCCATCAGCTAGTTGAAGTTTTGCGGTTGTCCGGTGGTGTCGGGGTTACACCGACGATCTGTGAGTCGACGTGTTTGGGCGGTGGGATTTGTATTTTTCTTGGCACGTGTCTTCTTTGCTGCTACATGAGCATACACGTGTTCTCAAGACTAATGATTTGTCTTTTCCTTCCGCCTTGAAAGGCTTGGTCTGGGCCTAAGCGTTATTTAATATTTATGAGGCCTTGTTCAATGGAGTTAATCTGTTTAGAGGTTTGATGGTGTAGCGGAGGTTCGTTTAGCATCGGTTCACCGGCTTTGTTCCATCGCTGCTCTCCTCTCTCTTAGTTTGGCCTTGGTTCATGGTTCTTCTTTTCTGCTTTGATGTTCTGAGTTCTCAGGTTGGTGAGTTTGGCCAGGTTTCGTTCGGGGCTTCGTCTTTCTGACGTGTTATTGCTGCGACGCATCTACTAGCTCTTTTCTAAGACTGTTGGGTCTTGGGTGGGGTTCATGGCGTCGCAATGGTCTCGATTTTCAGGTCTTCTCTTGCGAGGAGGTACCCGGTCTTTAGTCTGTAGATACTGGGACTGGTGTGCGAGTGTCCGCGTGTAAGAGCTGAAGGTCTTGGTTGGCGTTTTTCCCCGTCGGAGATCAAGGTTCCTATCCTTGTGCTTGGGCTTTCTTATTGGCTTTGTCTTCTCGGTTTGGTGATGTAGTGGAGTTTCTATCAATGTTCTTCATTACTCTTGTGATCATCTCTGCTAGAATTGTGATTGGTTGAGTTCGTTTTGTCTCCTACTTCGCTTGGTAGCAGTTTGGATCTTCTCGAGCTCATTGTTTCTCAGTCCTTTTCTGGCTTCACCTTTGTTCTTATGGAGTGGTCTTGAGAGTGGTTCTGGACAGTGGATTCGATTGAACTCTTTGAATCATGGCTTATCCATTGAGTTGTTTGAACCTTGCTTGTACGTTTGTTGTGTAAGTCTTAGTTGACTTTTAGTCTTCCATCTTTGGGCTTTCGGTTTGTCTCCTTTATATCTTTGGAGCTTTGTCTTTGTTATATTTCTCTGAGTTATTGTTTAACTCAGTTGACTAATAAAATTCAGATGTCAAAAAAAAAAAAAAAACGTATATATATTCACGTACTCTTCTTTTTGTTGCTAACAAATTATTATCGAATATAGCTAAAATAAAATAATATAAAATTATAACATCAAATTTTACACAGTATGAGATAAAAAAAAATTTATCAAGTATACGTCAAAATATGTTTACAGTATATAATTGCAAGAAAAAGTATAAACTCACTAATTAAATATGATGATTATTTGACACTTTATTGATTTTGAGTTTTTTTTTTAAACCCATTAAATATAAAATATGTTTTGTAGATTAGCATTGATATGATTCAAATATTCAAATATGTGAATATCCAGCCTATGACCCACATGGTAAATAGTACATGCGAATGCGATGAATATCAAGTTGTCCTATCAAATTTTATAAGTAAAATGAAGATTCCCCATCCATATAAGTGTGTCCTTCTCTACCAATATCTTATCGAACTTTTTTTTATCTTAAGGAACTTGCTTGCAATACAAAAACAAACAAATTTAATGTTCGTGTAGCCAATCACAAGATTTTTAGATCATGAGCACTTAAGAAAATCTTAGGAGCATGTGTTGTATACATTAAAATATATCGAAATATTGATATTTATTAAATTAAGCAAATTAAGCAGCATAGAGAAAATATATCTGGTTTTTTGGTACAATTAATCACAACAATAATTTTGTAAAGCTAAAAAGACAATAATTTGTTGACAAACAAAAAAAAGACAATAATTTGATGACGTGTTGAAGCAGTGAGATTGGTTGTCAGTCACATGTAAGAAAAATCACAAGTACAGAAGTCTTGAGATTTTGTAGCGTTTGTTCTTGGCTCAAATTCTCACGCGTGCATTGGAGCGCGTGGAGTTCAAGATCGAATCTCTCGATCTTTGCGCATGGGGCCTCCGCTGCTTTTGTCTCCTAGTGGTCTGTACGCATCACGAGCCTCTTGCTCTCTCCCAAGGCGCGTCGGTCTTGTTCAAAGGCTCATTGTTCCGACATTGATTCGGTCGTCGTTACGACGTTAGATTTCACTTCACTTTTATTATGTTTCTTTCAAGAAATATTATAGTTATACAAGTCCTATTTTTATTTTTTTTGAAAAAAACAAGTCCTATTCTTTCCGACGCTGTTATTGAAATTCCATGATTTGTCTTCAAGTTAGTAAAGAAAAATTCGTATAAAAACACTGCTGAGAACATATATCCAAACTATTAATCACGATTTTATGTTTAATCTAGATGTACTACACGGAAACGCAATTTAAATTGACGCTTATCACTTATCAAGATCGTGAGTGGACTAATCTGGTTTTGTCGTTTTCGATCGAGACCGATATGCATTATCGACGATCATGCATGCATTGCACCAACTTACTCTAGTGATACGATACACTTGGCGCGGGTCGATCTCCACTAGACATATTATATAAATATACACTTGAAAATAATTTATTATAACTAAGTCATGTATAAATGAAAATTATAAAGCAATTCCATATATAAGCAAAAAATTGTAGTTAGGTTGCAGACAAAGCACTTCTCGGGAGTCATAAAGAACGTCCATCTGCAGAGCATAACGAAATCATTGTCCCTTAGTACTTCTAGTCTTTTACTGCTATACATCATAATCTAATCACACCATCATTTATGGATTAATATAAGACAACTCCCTAAAATTAATCACTTTACAATATCATAGTGTATTTACACAAACGCATTTCCCTATAAGTTTTGCTGAGTAAATAACGTAAATGATATTTAGATCTTCACATGTTTTCAAACCAATATGTTATAAAGATCATGAAACATTAATTTACTAACTTTAACAAAATCGCCTGCAAGTCATCATCATAAGGTAATCACTGATATAGAAACAACATATATATAAATACCCAAGTTCAAATAGCTAGCCCCAGATGCTCACCACAAGAACACTAAGTAATGATATGGTTCATAACTTCATATGGCATAAAAGAAATAATTAAATGATTAAAATCATCTTAACTAGAATTGATTCGTATAGAAAAAATATAATAAATAAGTCGTGACAATATTTTGGGTGAAAAAACAGCAACTTAAACTCCATTTTTGTTTCTACACAATTTGATGCGTCATTTCCTCATGCAACTTAAACTCCATTTATTTCCGTCTCATTTCCAACGAAAAGTGCATTCTTAGTGAAAGTTGAGGCGATAAACATTTGATATACAGTAACGGGCAAGAAGAACATTGAACCTCATTCAACAATATACTATTAAATTAGTAAAATTATATTGGTAGAACATCATACAACACCTCACAACTCATATGTATGATCATATCCTCATGCTTAAAATGAAAAATGAAAATTTGCAATAGAGAAAACTCTAATTTTAAAACTTGAAAAAGCAACCAAGAGAATCAACAACAAACACACAAAAAACTAGTAGTTGTAGTGTAACATAAAACAAAAAACAATACCTACAAGATCGATCGATGTACTAACTCCCAACTAAGTACATAAAATCATACAACACTCATTAAGAAATTGAAAAAGTGTAATAGATTCGACAGAACGATGGCTCATTATATATTGCTAGTAGAAGAGGAACTGAAATTATTAGAGGCATCACTCCACGAACAAGTTGTTGCGGCTGCGGTTGATGTTGCAGCCCCATGAATATTTCAAAGATGATGTTCGTTTCCAAAAAGTTGTTTAGACATGTTGAGTTGATTGTTACTATCTTCCATTTTCACTGAAGCCAATTGCGAGGCTGTGGCTGTAACCATAGCTGATGAAGCAGAAGAAATGTTGTAGAAGGTATTTTTTGGATTTTGCTGGTGCATGCCCGTTTGATTTTGATGATCAAACGGGTACAACCCGGAAGATGAAGAATTGTCTAAACCACCTAGCAAAGGAAGTTGCTGATGTGTTGCCGGGAATTTCCACTGCTCAAAACTGGAGAAAAGAGCCGACGCCCCTCCTCCTCCTCCGCTTCCACCGACCATGTGATAAGAAGGAGCTGATACGGCACCGTACGGTAAGGTGAAGTTGTCAGTGAAGTCTAAGGGAGGCATGAGATTGAGAGGTGTCGAAGATGATCCAATTCCATGTACGTTGTTGCTATGATTATGTCCGGGGATTAATCCGGCGTTGTAAGAAGATAGCAACGAGCTCAGAGAAGTCGATGAGGATGGTGGTCCCATCTGATTATTAGCCATGGCGCGGTGATGGTATTGGTCGTTGCTTGTGGTGCTGTCTTGTGACTTACTGTTACCGCTAGTGCTGCTCAGATCTCTTAGAAACACAAAGAGTTATAAGAACAACTTTTCTTATTAGCTTTAGAAACTACTCAAAACTAAAGCTCTCAATATGTTTCACTTAGATCATATGGAACACCTCTCCATTAGACCTATATTTATATGAAAGACAATTCACTTTAACATGTGGGATATGGAAAACACAAACCTAACCTAAATAGAAACTTCTTTTTCCTATTTTTAGGTTTCCTTATTGTGTTTATCTTAACATATTAAACATCTAATAATATGTTAAGTTTCCACAAGCTTGGAATTATCCAACATTCACCCCCTTAATTCCAACTTGAATTAGGGAGATCAATTTCTTGAACTCCGATTAAGCTCCTCATTTGCTTGAACATAATCCTTGCTAATGGCTTGGTAAGGATGTCGGCCTTCTGCTCAACACCCGGCACATGCTCCACTTCGATATGCTCGTTCTCCACACACTCACGAATGAAGTGATACTTCTTGAGTACATGCTTACTCCTTCCATGGAAAACTGGATTCTTGGTTAGAGCAATGGCTGATTTGTTGTCGATCCTAAGCTTGACTCTCTCGCCTTCTTTACTTAGTATCTCACTCAACAACTCCTTGATCCATATAGCTTGCTTTGCTGCTTCTGTTGCTGCCATGAACTCTGCTTCGCATGATGACAATGCAACCGTCTGCTGCTTCTGCGACGTCCAAGTAATCAGTGATGAACCGTAGTAGAATGCATGTCCTGACGTGCTCCTCCCATCATCGAGATCAATGTTGTGACTGCTGTCACTATAACCAACGACACTCCTTGACCCATCTCTCTTGAAAAACAGACCGTAGTTTATTGTTCCTTTCACATACCGCAGTATGTGCTTGATGGCTTGTCCGTGAGAGTCTCTCGGATTGTGCATGTATCTGCTAAGAACACCTACTGCGTAACATAGGTCGGGTCTTGTGTGAAGCAGATACCTCAAACATCCTATGATTCTTCTGAACTCGGTAGCATCTATCTCTTGTTCATCTTCAGCTTTTGAGATCTTCAAATTCGCCTCCATTGGAATTTGAGTTGCGTTACACGCTTCCATCTTTGTGTCACGCAGGATTCCTTGAGCATACCTCTCTTGCTTAATTCTGATTATGTCTGCTCCTTGAATCACCTCTATACCAACGTAGTACGTTAGCTTACCTAGATCTGACATCTCGAACTTCTTAGACATCTCCTCCTTGAATTGCCTAATCACCTTAAGCGAAGTTCCTGTCACAAATAGATCATCAACGTAGATGGCTATGATCAAGACGTCTCCTCCTTCAGTCTTGCGGTACACTGATGGTACCTGATCAAGTTTCACACTCCATGCTCTGGGTGCCTGGTGTAACACATGTAACGTCTTGTGTAACACACAAACTCGATCCTCTTCTCCTTTCTTCTCAGAACCAGTCGGTCTATCTACAAGCTCCCATATCTTATTTCTTGTGATAGACTCCAACTCGTCTTCCATAGCTTCAACCCAATCTTCTTCACAAGATAGGTTGAACTCATCTGAGGCAATCTCTCCTCCTCTATCGGTGCATCCTAGATTGAACACATCTGAGGCAACCTCTCCTCCTCTATCGGTGCAACCTAGATTGAACATAGCTGAGGCAAACTCTCCTCCTCTATCGGTGTGAGATCTTTTGAACCGATAGAATGCCTCACGATTATCTGCTGACGTTGGTGGTGCACTTATTCCACACAGGTCTCCAAGCAATAATCTTAATGGCTTTGATGTACAAACCATGGCCTTAGTCGGGAATGAATCTCTGATTTGCTTCCCTGCGAAACATGTGTCACACACGCCTTCTTCGTGTGTTACACTTGGGAATGAGTGTCTCGTTTGCTTCCTTGTGAGACATGTGTCACACACGCCTTCTTCGTGTGTTACATTCTGCATTCCTACGACCATCTCCTTTCTTACCATGTTCATCACTCCATTGCATATATGTCCTTGTCGAGCATGCCACCTCCATGTAGCATCATCGTCCCTGACATGTAAACATTCCGGGTAGCTTATCTCCATAGGGGTCTTGTAGAGACGGTTTGGAGATCTTGTCACACGAACTAGCAACCTTCCATGCGAATCTGTGAGCGTTAAGTAGACATCTTTCATGTTAACCTCACATCCGTTCTCTGTTGCTTGCCCAAGACTCAATATATTGTGCTTCAGATCGGGTATGTAGTATATGTCCTTGAGTGCCTTCTTCTCTCCAGTCTTGCACACAAAAGTAACCACACCCTTTCCTACAATGTCAACACACGATCCATCACCAAACTTCACCTTCCCTTTGGTGTTGAGATTCAAACTCGAAAAGAACTCCTTATTCCCTGTCATGTGATTGCTCGCTCCATTATCCAAATACCAGACACTTGCATCGCCTTTGTTGATATCAAGATTCTTCGGAATCACCTTATCTTCGTTCAAAAACACCACCTCGTGTACATAGAGTGCATCGGCCTCTTCTGTCTCGTTTAGGTTGGTTTCTTGATCCTTCTCTGACTTCTCGGGACAGACAGTTGCGTAGTGACCAGGCTTGTCACATCTCCAACATATCAGCTTTGAGCGATTCTTTTCCGAGTTGTTATCTTCGGTGTGTGACGCACGGTTTTGGTTGTGTGACCTACCTCGACCTCTGCCTCTACCGTTCCTTCCTCTTCCTCTACCACGAGAATTCTCATAGCCCCTCTGACTATGCTCTTCATTGTTCGAAAACATCAGCTTCCCTTGGTCTTCTTTCTGAGTTTCTTCTCCTACACGCTCCTCGTACGCCTTAAGCCTTCCAACTATGTCTTCAAACCCCGTCGAGTTGAGATCTAGGACTTGCTCAAGTGATGCTACGATCTGGATATACTTATGTCTTGGAAGACCCTTCAAGAATTTCTTGACCATCTTGGATTCTTCTATGTTTTCCCCCAACGAGGTTGCTTTGGATGATAGGCCCGATATCTTCCCCGCGAAGTCATCGACCGTATCTGAATCATCCATCTTCAACCTGTCGAACTCTGTCATCAACGTCTGAAGTCTCGCCTCCCTTACACGATCAGCTCCTAGGTGTCGCGACTTGATGGCGTTCCAGATCTCTTTTGATGCGGTTTGTTCTCCCACCTGGAGAATCAATGTTTCGGGAACAGATTGAAACAAAAGAGCTATCGCAACATCGTTCTTCTTTTGATCATCTGAACCGGGTTCGATTGTGTCCCACACTTCATGAACACGTAGTAGAACCTTCATCCTCATCGACCAAACTGTGTAGTTTGTCGATGACAACATCGGACATTGGATGGATGTAGATCCAAAGTCCTTCGTGCGTGGAGCCCTAGTCACGTCAGCCATCTTGCCATCGCGATCTCTTGTTCACAAGCACCAGGATCTTAAGCTACAACTTAAGCTTAGATCGAGTCTCTAACCTGAGGCTCTGATACCAATTCAGATCTCTTAGAAACACAAAGAGTTATAAGAACAACTTTTCTTATTAGCTTTAGAAACTACTCAAAACTAAAGCTCTCAATATGTTTCACTTAGATCATATGGAACACCTCTCCATTAGACCTATATTTATATGAAAGACAATTCACTTTAACATGTGGGATATGGAAAACACAAACCTAACCTAAATAGAAACTTCTTTTTCCTATTTTTAGGTTTCCTTATTGTGTTTATCTTAACATATTAAACATCTAATAATATGTTAAGTTTCCACAAGCTTGGAATTATCCAACAGCTGCTACCGCCGCAACCGCCGCTATTTTTGGTTCTTTTGTTTCTACGACAACCACCACCAACAGGAACGCTCCTTAGAGCTCCCCCACATGTCCAGTATCGACGGCAGGATTTGCAGAAGTGGCGAGGTTGAGTGAGACTATAGTTGTTGAAGTAACAGAATTTGGTGTTGCTAGAGTCACATCTTGGACATTTTAAGGCTGTTTCAGGCAGTGGTATGTTAGCTAGCCTTGCCCTTTCGGCCATCGAACCTGGCCGGATTAATCCGCTAGGTCCACCCGAACCACCACCGCCTGCACCGTTACCGTTGTGGTGAAGTGGTTGAGGAGTTTGTTGTGGTTGCGGTGGTAGGGGATGGTGAGGGAAAAATTGCTGGTTGATGTTGTTGTTGTTTCCCGTGAATCCAACGGTGCTTGTGATTGGTTGATGCTAAAGAGGGGAAAAAGTGATTCAAAAAAAATACAAAAATGTTTTTAGAATTTGTACAAAATAGTAAAGGAAAGAAAGAACTAATTTTATGAGTATATTCAAATTCAACCACAGATATACAAAAGATTAAAAGTGAAAAAAGGAACAAGAATATTATTATCATCTTTTCTTGTTTGTTTAATCCTCTTTATTTTTATATTTTAATTAAGTACATACATAAATTATAGACCAAGAATTCCTAATCAAGAACTTACTTGTTGTTGCCAGTTTGATGAATCAGGATAAGTGGGGAATGAAGAAAAAACCATCTTTGATCTTTCTTCTTTGATGATCTATTTTCTCCTTAACTTTTCTGAGCAAATGAAGGAATTAAAGATGGAACTCTCTTTTTTTCTGGTGAAGACTTCTATGAAGAAGTGGAGAACTACATCAATAAAAACAAAGGAAAGAGCTTTAGAGAGAGAAAAGAAGAGTAGAGAAGAGCTTAGCGAAAGAGAGAGAAGGCAAAGGTAAGGAAAGCCCTTTATTCTAAACATGCACATGTATAAACATGGAATATGTTTGAATATTATATCAATTATGTATAGATGAATAAAATAAGATTTGAGTGTGTCCACAATGTAATTGTGAGACTCTTTTTGTTTTATATATTTTATGCAATATTTGCTTAGGGTTTTGAGAAGGTGGAGGAGCGGGAGTGTGTCTACTTGCTTAACTCATAAGTTTCATTGTGATTCTTTCTTTCTGGTAAACATATTATGTACTGTGCGCTCTATATAACAATACTAAATATGGAATGATTGTGTTATACAGTCGGTAAAATTATAACAATTGGTTTAACTTACTTTTGGTGTATACATAAGATGATTAGATGAAACACCAATAACGAAAATATTGTTATATGTCATGAACTAAGTCACATTTTTCTTAGTTTACAAAATATTGAAATCAATAGAATAAATACAGGCTAATTATAGTCTGTATTAAATTTGTATGTGGATGTGTATATATCGTTCTGCTGAATTGGCTTTAAGTAACATGATAACTCTTTGAAAGATCGATAGGTGCTCTCTTTTTTCAGGTAAAAGTTATCTCATGTCATGTATTATTATAAATATTCACTGAGAGAGAATTTTCTTTATCAATAATGTTAAAGAATATAGAGCAAATTTTGATGTATATATATATATAATTAATTATTTTCACGACCAAGTTCTCATGAATATAACTGTGTTCAGATCTATGCAAAAAGATAAATTGAAACATTTGTTTTGTTGAAAACTTTAGTACGTACACCCCAGCGTTGATTAATTAAGCAATTATACATTTATTATAAAAATAACTAAAGGGATTGGACTGAATTGGCCGACACTAACTACTAAATAATACTACGACACTTTAGAGATGGGATGACAAAAAGGAATCGAGAATGAGTAGAGTAAGTTAGTGAGAAACAATATCTAATTATTTCCTAGTGAGAAACCATAATTAATTTATGTTACAAAAAAAACCATAATTAATTATACATAAATATAAAGTATTAATTAAAACAGTCCAACATTCTTCCCTAGTGTCCCAACCAAAGTCCTACCAAAAAAAAGTGTCCCAACCAAATTCGCTTTTCTGTCCCTCGAACCGCCGTGATGTCTCTTTATTTTACTTTTCCAAAAAAGAAAAAAAGTATTTGTTTGTTTGTTATTTTGCATGGGAATTATAAAATTTTAACTAAATCGCATTTTCTAGCCTCGGTAACTAGCCAAACCGGTAACTAAGCTTGTTTGATTTTAAAGTCTTCAAATACAGCTGAGAAACAATAAAGACAGCCGGTTCAACACGGTTCAGTTTGTTAAAATCAATAGCCTCAGACAAAGAGTGAACCGAATCGGTTTTACAAACATTTGCTGTTGGCCTATGGGATCATAAGTTCACAGTCTCTCTCAAATGGCACTTAAACCAGAAGTATAGTTTTTTTTTTTTTTAAAGTATAAATTAAATGGCTTGTTCTTCTTTCTTGAGGAACTAGGAGCAGAATCACAGTTTTTCTCGGTGGTCAGCGATTATCATTGGTTCCCGAGTTCCAGCAAACCGGGCCTGAGGTTCCAGAAGCAATGCAAGAACTGGAGGAAGAATGAGCAGAAGAGTGTTGATGTGTAGAGGAAGGCGAAGAAACTCTGTGCTGCTGCTGCTGCTGCTTGTGTTCTTGCATAAGTTTCAATATGTAAGCATCGTCATGGACAGAGAAAGGCGTGCTGTGTTCACAGCAAAGTCAAGGGGTTAAAGAGATAGCAAAACTGAATTTAATATCAGAAAAACAGAAAATGTGTTGTTTAGTACTTATTGAAGTCGAGGTGAACAAGTTGCATGTCTTCAGAGATCTCGATTTCGACTACTGCATGAGGATTTGTCTACAGAGAGAGAGATTCAAGTTGAAGCTAAACTATATAGAAAATACATGAACTAAGGGAAGAGGTCCAGAGGAGTTTGAAGTACCTCGAGTAGAATGAATGGTAAAGTAAATCCTTCTGCTGGTCCTTCAGTCTTCACAACCATCTCCTTATTTCTCGACATAAGACTCTCAAGACTTGAGACCTGAAGACAATGAGGAATCATATAAACAAAACGCAGATAGATAAATTATTATGTTTCCACATGACAACATAGAATTACTCAAAGACGCAGTTACTACTCAATGCTAGGCTCAAAATAAACAAATGTTTACAAATACTAGAGTGACTGCAACATAACAAGATCTTGAATTCATTTAGATTTCCTCAAACATAAAAGAAGAGAGAATCACCTTTTCTCTCAATTCTTTAAGGAAAGCAGCCTTCTTCTGTACACTGTTCATAATCTTATTACGATCCATCTGCAAATACGAGTATCCAAAGATTAGTGACAAAGACAAAGAGCAAGAAAATCCAAATGGCACAGCTTAGAGGCAGCACCTTCACTTCTTCCACATCTTTCTTGCAGGTAATGGGAAGGCCTTTCCACCGGATTTCCTTTTTATCCCTTGCGATAATATCCAAAGCCATGAACACATTGAGTGCATCATACACTCTCCGCCTTATGTTCTTCTCGTTATACTAATTTGATCATTAGAAGGAATGCAGTTACAGCTTTATGTATTTGGTTCCATAATTATAATCAAATTTTCCATCTTGATATATATACCTCATTGTCGTTCAAAGGCTTCTCTGCATTCTGCTTAATTGTTGCAAAATCCGAAATTATTTCATCTGCAACCTGCAACAAAAACCAAAACCACAACAGTGATTAAAAAGTTTTAAAATTTATTTACTCCTAATCAGAAGAAGTATTTGGATAGCTAAACAAAAGTTGGATGATTTGTTGGTGAAGTCTGTGTACATATTCAAAGTATAATTCTTTGTAAACTAAAAACTTTAAGATCATAACAAAACTTTTAAGCAATATTTTTTACAAAAAAAAAAAAAAAAAAAAAAAAATTTTAACGGAGTTAGAGAGAGTGTAATACCTCCTTGTAAGTAGTAATCTTCTTGGCTTCCAGCTTCTGACAAACTGAGAGATAAAATCCATAGGAGGCAATAATAATGTGAGAGAGTTAAATTAAAACACACACACACAAGAGAGAGAGTTCTTAAGAGAGAGAGCTTCACAGACCCATAACGCTGAATTGGCGAAGGCCGCCTCCAGAAGTTCTTGACTGGCCTTTCTTCTCTGACACAACCTCGTTATCGTCATCAACTATCAACTTCCTTCTCACAGGAGTTTTCCCCAAGCTCACTGAAGGAGGATGGTTCCTCTGCTTCTCAGGTGTGACAAACAAATCCATCTCCATCCTCACTTCTCTCTACACATTTTCACCATTAACAAATTAAACACTACTAGACGAATCAATCAAAGATCAAAAAGAAACAAGCAAAGATCTTTTTAAAGTGTTAGTCTTGAATCAATCTCTAACTATAGTCAACAAAATCAAGAAGAAAAAAAAAACTAGATTTGTTTATAATCTGTGCATCTGTTCAGACAACAAGTAAACCAATTGTCGCTGTCCGTAAGACATTTCCATTTTTTTTTTATCAATAAACAAAATTATGAAATTGAAATAAACTCAGTGGATGAGAGATCTAGCTAAACCGTAGTCAGAGAAATTAAGTTCATGACGAGAAAGAAAGCTCGATTTCGTTTCGAAATCGGGATCAGAGACGAACCAGTGTGATCTCGCCTCCAATGGCGGAAACTGGAGACTTTCTTCTAGGGTTTTGTTTTGTCTTTTTTTATTACAGAGATGCCAACAACAACAAACCGGACAGATGTTTCGGTTAAATTAGCGTCTTCGCGCTTTAATAAAACTGATCAAATAGTAAAAAACAATGAGAAAAACGCAGAAGCAAACAACTAGGGGTGGGCATTTTACCCGATATCCGAAGTGGCACCCGAAACCGATCCGAAAAAACCGAACCGAAATTCGAACCGAAGTAGCAAAATACCCGAACGGGTATTGAATAAGGAGAGATTGGATACCCGAACCCGAACGGATAATACCCGAACCCGAATGGATATCCGAAGATAACCGAACATATGTATAATTAACCTTATGTTTCTAGTTTATATCTCTCATTTTATATAAAATATTTATATTGATACTACACATAATTTAAGTTCATATGATATACATACAATTACGGAAAAAATGATTTGCTACTCACTTAAAATGCATGTCAAGTTTTTTATTTCAAAAATTAACAAAAAGTTATATCCAAAATTAAAAAAAAAATAACTAAATTAGTGTCTTTTTAGTTTTAAAATGTTATGTCCAAATCTATTAACCATTCAATCTATTAAAAATAAAAAATTAGTTAACTAAAAGTTATATTTTTAAATACAATAAACTTGAGAAATAAAAATTTTAATTTTTTTTTTCAAAATCTAAATATCCGAACCCGATCCGAAATAACCGAATCCGAACTAAAAATACCCGAACCCGATCCGAAGTACAGAAATACCCGAACGGGTTCTAGACCTCTATACCGAAATACCCGAAAATCCGAAATATCCGATCCGAACCCGAACGGGTACCCGAACGGGTACCCGAACGCCCACCCCTACAAACAACGATGCTTCTCCCCGTAGCCCATCAAAGCCTCAACACACTCTCTCTGTGTGGTGCGGAACCCAAACGTTACTCTCAACGTCGTCGTTTTCAAATTTTATGGCGGGGATCTGAATGGGCCTTCTTCCTCTTCCTGACTCTAAGCCCATTGGTCCATTAACATACATTTATTTTTGTGAAAAAAAATAATAATAAATTTTTTGTCTCTCTCTATTACGTACTGACAGGTGTGTCTGTATTCGATCCAGTTGCATACAAATAATCATATTGTTATGTACAATGAATCTTCAAATGTTTGGTACGTTGGCATCGAGTTTTTTTTTGAAAATATTATCGCTTATAAAGTTATTAATTCTTCGTATAATAAGACATGGTCCGTATCAATAGCATTTCCTTGTAAACTATTAGAAAAGAGCCTCGTAATTCACTTTTAATATGGTTTTCTTTCTTTTGATGCACATTGTTTACACGTTATCGCCGGTGCGTGTGGGAATGTTGCTTTGGAAATTAAATGTCTTATTACAAAAAAAAAATCATAATTATACGAACCACCGGTTAAATATATATATATATGTGCGTTTTTTTTATAGGTTGAATTTTTCTACATTTTTTAATCAGGTTAAAATTTTATATATATATATATATATATATATGTATATTTCGATCCAAAAACTATCTATAGTATGGAGTGATATGTTATTGACATTGGCCACTTGTTCTCTATGATTGGTGGACGAGTTAGCATTTTGTTTCTATGTGCAGATATTGATTAACCCAGTTTTGTATTTTCATATAAGTTCGATTTGTAACCTAAAACTATAGATGTTCTTGCACGTGAAAAGTTATCGAACTATCCAACCTGATTTTTATCGTCTTCATTCGACAAAAAAATCAACTCCACTACAGTAACATGGTCAAAAGTAGACCAAACACACCAAATCATGAATTTTTTTTTGCAAGAATGTTAAACTGATTCATCCCAAAAAAAAACAATTTTACAACATGTGTTACTGTGTTTTATGATCTAGTCATAGTTCATATGAAACTGAGACTTTTAGAACAGAGCTTTATCCTAAAACAGATGACATATATCATAACACCACCAGATCGGTCCAGATTGATTATCAATATGATCTGAATTAAACACATGACGTATCATAACACAACCAGACCGGTCCAGATTAATCAATACATTATCCTTAATGAATCTCTACGCAGAACAATGTACTATCACAAGAATAAATAAGAGAAGAAACTGTAGAAAAATTGATATGTATTGTGTGCTGTCAATACTCAGAAATATAAACATATTCAACTCATTATAGATTAATACTAGTAGTGTGGTATATTTTAACATTTGATTGCTGTTTGTTTGCCTGTCGTTGTTTGGGGGTATGAGAGGTGGCAACTCCCATTATCTTTTTGGGGTCATCTTTCAATGTCCTCTCAGATCTCAATTATTGAGTTTAAAGTCATGTTTGATTCTTTCTTCTCTTTTGGGTTTCAATATAAGTCTGTTTTTAATTACACTTTTAGTCTTTTTTATTTTGGTTTGTCAACTTTTGTTCCTATCTAATGCAGTAAATATATTAAGTGTCCCTTCATAAACCGAACTTTCATAAACAAAACATTATTGTATAATATGATTGGCGACTTGCGTTTGCTGTCCATTGTTATGATTAATGATTATTATTATTAGATGCAATGCAAGGATAAAGAGCAAAACAGTCTTAAATTAAAATCATAAACCTTAAAAGATAGGCTTTTGTTTCTACATCCACGAGACTAAGATTACACAGATGGTTTCTTTACTTAATTATTAAAATTTCAATTTATTTAATATATGTTTCTACCTTTTAACTTTTTATATCTGTATAAAATAGACATATTTTTTTCTTTTTTTCTTCCAAAAACTCTCTTTAGTAATACTGACATGGTAAAATACATCAACACGATACATATGATGCTAACATAACTGACTCAAAATGCATTTCTTACGAGGATAACACATCTCAATATCTCATCTTATTTATTTTTAATATTTTTGAGAACGACATCTTAAAATATGTTATCTTCGTAATTATTATGAAAGCCTTTTAATTGGGTGTTATTTATAACATGTAATACACTTAACTAGTCAAAAACATGGATTAATTAATCAAATACGTAAGCGGTAGGATACCAACACTGATGATGCGTATAATCCTATTACAATGGATAAACCAATTTCAGATTATTAAAAGTAACATGTTGTTATACTCACAGGGACACAACACAATAATGCAAATAGTAGTGTCCACTAGTAATAATCTAAAATTAAGCACCAACCATGCTTAATTAAACAACCCCTAAGCACAAAACCAGAGTTTTTGGACATAGTTATACAGTTGAAGAAAGGAAGAAATCGATTGTGAAATTTCATTGATCCAAATGTAATAATAATTTTCAAAAAAACTTTAATTAGAAATTTACAAACCGATATTTTTCAAAATTTAAAAGAATGAAAAAGGGAAAATAAAAGTTGTTTGATAAGCACATGTACCACGATAAGCACCCATAAAATAAGTAGAGAGAGGAAAAGGAAAGAAATAATATTTATATTTGAAACTATATAAAAAATACAAATAAAGAAAGAGAGTGGGGGAGAAGAGGTAGTATCTAGTTCAGGCGGCTTCTCATTTAGCTCTTTCTTATTCACATTCACTCTCACCCACGAACCTTCCCCCTTCCTCCTTACATAATAAACACCTCTCTCTCTCTCTCTCATCCTCACCCCCCAAACATTTCAGACAAAAACATAAACAAACATTTCAGACAAGAGATAACCTTTTCTTTCGTTGAATCAAAATCACTGGGGAAGAAAATATTGAATCCAAGAGATTGAAAAACCCATTTTGAATATGGAATCCGCCAATCTCTACTTCCTCAAGGTATCTTCTGGGGTCGATTACTTCTGATTCGTATTAGGCTTTGTTGCTGTGTTAGTTTGATGTAATTGGAAAGAAAAAAGGTGAAAACTTTGAAGTTCGAAATGTATATTTCACGGATGGGTCTGAGTCGGAGTTTCCCGCCGCTTTCTGGGGTTGGTTATCAGGAAATTCTAGGGTTAGGGTTGGACATCGTCTTCCTCTAGCGTCTTCTTCTTCACTTTTTAAATCTCAATTTAATGGCTAATTGGGAGATCTGGGATTTGGGTGATTGAAAAAGTTCCATTTTTTGTATTTAAAAAAGAAAAAACAAGCTTCGGTTCGATTTTGTGAAATGAAAGGCTCGATTCTATTGTCGATGGAGAATCACCACCCTTCAACGCTCTTATCCATGGACTCCAGCGGCTCCTCTCACGAAGAGCTCCTCGATCTCGACATCAACAATGTTAACCACCACCAGATCACTCTTTACAACCCTCCCGACATCAACCTCCCCTTGTCTGTCGGAAGAAGCTCCCCCACGTGGAACTTGGACTCCTGCGATAATATCTTAGACGTTGGCCTTAGCTCGCACGTCTACGAGACGGAGACGTTCCTCAACGTGGTGGCTCCGAGTAAAGTCAGTAAGAAATGCTTGAAACGTGGAGATAGCATGTGGGGAGCTTGGTTCTTCTTCACCTCCTACTTCAGACCGGCACTGAACGAGAAGTCAAAGTCTAAGGTCGTTAGAGAAACTAGTAGTGGAGCAGGAGGAGGAGGGGGATGCTTTACAGGGTTTGATAAGTCTGATCTCAAGCTCGATGTGTTCCTCGTTCAGCATGATATGGAGAACATGTACATGTGGGCTTTCAAGGATAAGCCCGAGAACGCCCTCGGTAAAATGCAGCTGAGAAGCTATATGAACGGGCACTCGCGTCAAGGCGAGCGTCCGTTTCCATTCAGCGCGGAGAAAGGGTTTGTTAGGTCTCACAGGATGCAGAGGAAGCACTACAGAGGACTCTCGAACCCTCAGTGTCTCCACGGGATCGAGTTCGTGCCTTCTCCGAGTCTTTTGTGCGTCAGTGAAGAAGATAAGAAGAGGTGGATGGAGCTGACGGGTAGAGATTTGAAGTTCACTATCCCTCCTGATGCTAGTGACTTCGGTTCTTGGAGGAACCTTCCCAACACGGAGTTCGAGCTCGAGAGGCAGCCTCACGTGGCGAAACCGGCGCTGAACAACGCTAAGAAGATAATACTTAACGGTTCAGGATTGCATTTGACAAACAACGCTTCTTTCAGCAGTAATGGTGACTCATCAGATCAATCTCCAGGAGGAGGAGGAGGCAATGTTAGTAAGAAGAGAAAAGAGTTTTTATCTCCGGGAAGCAGCGAAGAAGAATGCTGCTTGACTGTTAACAACGTTGAGACACCTCCTGGTTGGGTAAAGGACTTCACTGGAGTTATGAAGAACGTTCACGGGCCTTCGACTGCAGCCAAGACCATCTACCAAGACGAAGAAGCTTACCTGATCGTGATAACGTTACCATTTGTGGATTTAAACAGCGTCAAGGTCTCATGGAGGAACAGTATCAGTAACGGGATCGTGAAGGTGACTGGATCGAGCACGTCGAGGGCTCCTTTGGTGAAGAGGCGGGAGCGGACTTTCAAGCTGGTTGATCAGACGGCTGAGCATTGTCCTCCGGGGGAGTTCATGAGGGAGATACAGCTGCCTAATCGGATTCCGGAAGAAGCAAACATTGAAGCGTATTTTGATGGGACGGGACCGGTTCTTGAGATTATGGTGCCGAAGTTGAGGGGAGGAGTGGAGGAAGAACACGAGGTTAGGGTCTGTCTACGGCCACAACACCACCTCGGAGGAGCAGGCGAGCTTAAGTTGACATGATGAAACATGTTTTTATGTACTTAATAGAAAGCATTATGGGGAAATAAGCAAAAGCAGTCAGCACCTACCATCCCGACTGTAACATTTTCAAATTTTCTTTTGGTCGTCATAGTGTAATTTTGTCACTTTTTTTTTAATGTATGGTTTATATATTTCCATTTTAAAAGATTATAGTTGTTGATGATTGTCAGTAGCCTTATTTTTTGAAAAAGCAAAATTGTTTTTTTGGCATGAAAAGAAAGAAGATTGTTAACACGAAAATAAGTTCAGTTTAAAATTTTCATTCTCTGAGCAAATTTATTATTATTGTAAATTGTAAACCATAGTTTAATGCACTTAATTTTATAGCAAGCCCGTTCGTCATTATATCGTTTGCTGGTGGCCCAAACAAGGGATATTGTTTACTTCATGACAAAGCACTGTTAGCATTGTACAAGCCTGATGCAACATGTAATTTTTGGCATTCCATTTTTTACTCTTATGTCTTCATTTCGTTTCTCTATCGCGAGAACAGCAGTTATCCCTTAGACGAAGAAAACTAGCTAATAATGAGGAAGAAGATTGTTTAAACGAAAAAAAAAAGTTTGTAAGTTTAAATTTTCCTTCTCTAAGCAAGTTTATTGTAACTGTAGTTTAGGGACACTGTTTGCCTCATGATTTCTCACACTAACAATGACCTGTTTGCATTGTAGAAGGTAAATGAATTTCTGGCATTACATTTTTTACTCTAATAACATTGCAAAAAATATTCTAATGGCTTCATTTCGTTTCTCTGTCGAGAAAACAACAGTTATCAAGCTCTTAGCGGAAGGAGACTAGCTAAAAATGAACACCAAAATAGGAAAAGCCAAATAATCCATCATCATAGCAGAACAGAAAATCTAGAGTTCAGAAAAGTTGTAACAAACATAATAGCAAAACGGACCTATCATAAAGGCCAAACATACGAAAAGTTCTTAAGAGATCGAAATAAAGAGTAAAATAGATAGAGAGAGACGTCAAGAATCAACAGATTAGTCGACCTCCTCGATCTTAGGGCCAGCACCGCCTGAGGCAGGAGGAGCATCATCGTCCATCCCTGCAGCTTCACCGCCAGCTCCTTGGTACATCTTGGCAATGATTGGGTTGCAGATGCTCTCCAACTCCTTCATCTTGTCTTCGAACTCATCAGCCTCACCCAACTGGTTATTCTCCAACCACTGAATCGCCTGCTCAATGGACTCCTCGATCTTCTTCTTGTCTGCAGCCGGTAGCTTCTCACCAATCTTCTCGTCCTGGATGGTGTTCCTCATGTTGTACGCGTAGTTCTCGAGAGCGTTCTTGGCTTCCACCTTCTTCTTGTGCTCCTCGTCCTCCGACTTGTACTTCTCAGCCTCCTGGACCATCTTCTCAATATCGTCCTTGGATAAACGACCCTTGTCGTTGGTGATGGTGATCTTGTTCTTCTGTCCGGTGGTCTTGTCCTCAGCAGAGACGTTGAGGATACCGTTGGCGTCAATGTCGAAGCAGACAGTGATTTGGGGGACACCACGTGGAGCTGGAGGGATTCCAGAGAGCTCAAACTTTCCTAAGAGGTTGTTGTCCTTGGTCCTGGCTCTCTCCCCTTCAAACACCTGGATCAACACACCAGGTTGGTTGTCTGAGTAGGTCGAGAACACTTGCTCCTTCTTGGTCGGAATTGTCGTGTTTCTTGCGATCAAAGTGGTCATGACACCACCGGCGGTCTCAAGACCGAGTGAGAGAGGAGTGACATCGAGCAAGAGAAGATCTTGGACCTTCTCGTTTCCTTCACCACTGAGAATAGCTCCCTGGACGGCAGCACCGTAAGCAACGGCCTCGTCAGGGTTGATAGACTTGCACAGCTCCTTGCCGTTGAAGAAGTCCTGAAGCAATTGCTGAACCTTGGGAATACGGGTGGAACCACCGACAAGGACAACATCGTGAACGGTGCTCTTGTCCATCTTAGCATCACGGAGACACTTCTCCACTGGCTCCATACACTTCCTAAAGAGATCCATGTTGAGCTCCTCGAACCTAGCACGGGTGAGGGCAGAGTAGAAATCAATCCCCTCAAAGAGAGAGTCAATCTCGATGGTGGTCTGAGCAGTGGAGGAAAGAGTCCTCTTCGCTCTCTCACAGGCCGTCCTCAACCTCCTAAGAGCTCTTGGGTTTCCGGTAATGTCCTTCTTGCTCTTCCTCTTAAACTCCTGAACGAAGTGGTTCACCATTCTGTTGTCGAAGTCCTCACCACCGAGATGTGTGTCTCCGGCAGTGGCCTTAACCTCAAAGATACCTTCCTCAATAGTAAGAAGGGAGACATCAAAAGTACCACCACCGAGATCAAAGATCAACACGTTCTTCTCTCCAACGCTGGTCGCCTTCTTGTCAAGACCGTAAGCAATAGCAGCAGCGGTGGGCTCGTTGATGATACGCATAACGTTCAAACCGGCAATCACACCAGCGTCCTTAGTAGCCTGACGCTGAGAGTCGTTGAAGTAGGCAGGGACAGTGACGACGGCGTTCTTGATGGTGACTCCAAGGTAAGCCTCAGCAATCTCACGCATCTTAATGAGAACCATGGAGGAAATCTCCTCGGCGGCGAACTGCTTCTCCTCGCCCTTGTAGTTGACGACGATCATTGGCTTCTCGGCGGGTCCGGCGATGATCTTAAATGGCCACAACTTCATGTCGCTCTGTACAGAGCTGTCGCTAAAACGACGACCGATCAACCTCTTAGCATCTGCCACGTACACACAAAATCAATCAATAAAGCATCTCAGAAGCAGTTACAAGCTCAATAGCAAAACAAATTCGAATAATTAAATAGGATTCAACACTCTACCAAATTTTGATTTATGGATAGAATCAATAGATCTAACAAAGTTTAATTAGCTCAAAAGCAATCAATAAAAGCATCTCAAAAGCACTTAGTAGCTAAATCGAACGAAAACGAGCAAATCAAATTCGAATCAACACTATATCATGAGATCTACTAATAGAATCCTAGATCTAACATACCAAAACCTCAGATCTAGCTATTCAAACCAGGAATAAGAGGAGATACGTACCGAAGACGGTGTTGATTGGGTTCATGGCGACCTGGTTCTTAGCGGCATCACCGATGAGCCTCTCAGAGTCAGTGAAGGCGACGTAAGAAGGCGTGGTCCTGTTACCCTGATCATTAGCGATGATCTCAACACGGTCGTGTTGCCACACTCCGACGCAAGAGTACGTCGTACCGAGGTCGATACCGATCGCTGGACCTTCTCCTTTACCAGACATTATAAGAATCGGAAAGAATGAGCTACAGAGAAGGAAGAGGGCGGCTAGGTTTTGAGTTTCGTAAATTGGTAAACAACTGTGAAGAAGAGATTTGTTTATATAGACCTTAGCGCGGGGCTTGGGTTTGATCGGGCGGCCACGAATGAATTCAGATCTAGGGCGCCAGGCTGTTTAAAAGAGTTCGAGAATGTTCTATGGCTGTGAGGTAAAACCCTAGTTTGTTACAATGTTTTTAAACTCGACCCAAATATTAAACCGGACTATTTTACGGATCATTGGATCGACCGCAGATTAATAAATAAATTAATCTTATTATATAATAAGATATTAGTTATAAAATAAAAATATAAAAACTACGTTAAATATTTTTTGAATATTTTTTAAAATATAAAATAATAATTTGGATATGTATATATTTTATGTTTAAAAAATCATTTAAAAAATATTGAACTTTAGTTTCTATTTTATTTTTATTTGACATACAAAATATCAAAAAATAGTTTAGACTAAATAAATATAAAAAGGTTAGAATATTTAAATTTAAATATCTAATGTGAATAATAAATTAAATTTCAAATTCAAAATAAACCAAAAGCAAAACATCATTTTAATAAATTGTCAATAACAAAAATAAACTAACACCAAATCACCTTAACCAATTTTGATTTTTTTGTCCATCTCATATCTCATGTTCTTTAGGTGGCATAGTGAAATATTCACTTAAATCTAAACATCACAAATAAAATAGTGTAATTGGTAATTATGTATGATAAAAATATATTTTAAAACTAAAAAATGTAAAAATTATCTATTTGGTTCAACCAATGGTTTAACTGGTATTGAATTTCTGGTTTTAGTAATTTTTGCGGATTTTTAAATATTTAGTTTTTAATAAAAGCCACCAAATTTATTTTGGATCACCGGATTTACCGGTTCAACCGCGAATCTGGGTCGGGTTTCAAAACATTGGTTACAAGTTGGCCACTTGTTTGATCTAATGGGGCGAGTTAGCTATACTTTATACTTACTAGGGGTTGGCCCGCCCTACGGGCGGGTTCTTTATCTTCGATTGCACCTAGTTATTGTATGTGTGGTCGTATTTGTTTGTTTTTAAACAACATTATTATGTTTTAAGATATGTGGTGAATAATATTTTGAATTTGTTGATTGGATGAATTGGGAAGGGTGGTATCACCATCCTCGGTTAGTTGTTTGAGCCTGAATTTTTTTGTTTTATTTCTTTATATCGCTCAATCTCTTCTGAGATCATAAACATCTTTTTTTTATATCGTAAGTGTGTATCATGCCTTAGTATTTTTTTGTTTCCATGCCTTGGTTTTTTTGTTGCCCCGCTAACATTGTACGTTTACTTGCAGAAAATATGATTTAATAAATCGATGATGACGTGTGTACTTGATCGTCTAGTCTTGGCGATCATTTGATGACAAATTCATAAAAAGCAACTTCGATTTTCAACATTTAAAGAACACGTGTTGTTCCACCTTTGACCACGTTCGTAAGAAACAAACCCATTTCACTCAGTTACATCTGAAAAGAATTAATAACCCTAAAAGTTTTTATATCAAAAGACATTCTGGAGTTGGTGCGGCCTATACATCTCAGGGTATAAAACTTAGCCCTTTTTAGCAATAGACACTTAGAATAATTAATAATAAAGAAACTGTTTATCTTCTAATAATCATCACAAAGTTTAATTCTTGTTTGTGCCAAACTTTGTTCTCAAAAGAGTAGAGATCATTCCAATTAGATATAGACTGTTCTTCAATGTAGCAGCGAGTATGTTTCTTCAGATTCTGCACACAATTCCCATATACATATTTTACATGTAGAAAAATAGAAAATTATCGAAGCGTTAATAAGGAAGAAATAGAAATTAAAACAGTATACGTTGATCGTCCTGAAGCATTTGCTTTCTAATTTAGGGCTCTTGTGATTCTAGATCAGCTTTGTTGGATGCTGACTAAGCAAGTGCAAGCTTGCAAACGCATTCTTCAGACGATGCTTGCAAAAAGCATACAAATACAGCCGCAGGATCAACCTTTGCATTCAAACACAACATTCTCAACTAAGACGGTATATAAAAATGTTGTAAAAAAGAGAACAAAAACTTACTATTGAACATCTTTGCCATATTTGTCATTAGATGCTCACTTCGGTATGCTCAAAACCTTGTGAGCCTAGCCTAATACAGTTCATTAAAAGAAGATATGAAAATAATGCGAGAGAGGAGCACGCTGTTACATCATTAGCGATCCAGTAAACAATAGACTAAACCCCAAGAAACAGTAGCATGTGAACATAAACACTTAACCATCACCTGAAAAAAATTTGCAGCTTGAAGATCTCGGGGGTTCTTACGTGAGGAGTTTTCCTTGCCTGAATTAGAATCCAAACAGGAAAAGGTAGATACGCTTTTTAATCTCAGATTTTGAAGCAATAGTTTTGATGGCAAAGAACTGAACACACATTCCATTCACAATTTACAGTCAACAATTATTAAGGTAAACGCTAAAGTGCCTAACAGCTTTTCAAATACAATTTTACCTCTCGAGCTTCGATTAGATGTAAGGCTGATATCTGAGCTTGACCTTCATCTGCTGTATAGAAAGCGAGAAGATAACTTTTGTGTAGATTCTAAGCTATAGCTTCTGCCCATCTCTTATGATCTATCCTGCCCAATAACTGTCTAAATCAATGAAATATGCTCAAAGGTGCATGAAATAAGAGACTGGATAAGATAGGGCCATATGGGTTCATGAGACTCATAATTTTCCAGTAGCGAACATTGTAGAAAACTATCTTTTAAGGTGTCATGGAAATACATATAGCAGATTATCGGTAAATTTAATGGACACTGCATTTAACGGACTTATCTTGGTATAGATGAAAATGATGTCCAACAGAAATACATATTAACTTCATAGACTTTTGAAATCAAGGAACTCTTTCATCCCATAACCATCATAAACTATTTCTACACAATTAACTAAGTATATAGAAATCAGAAAGGATACAAAAATAAGTAAACCATGGAAATTTAAGGCAGACATACTCACATACCTATTAGACTGAAGCTTACAAAAATAAACCACTTCATCCAATGCACTGAAAAATATACAAAAACCAAATAGAAGAGAGAAAAAGAAGAAGCTTGAGCACATGAGTAGAAATCTTATACAATAAATATAGTAGCTCACATATTGTGTTCAGTATTTGCAAAAGAAATAAACAATAGTAGTAATGTAAGAAGCACCTGGTAGAAAATAGAGGATTGTTTGATAGAGAAAGAGCAGGACTTCTCATTATTTTAGTGTGACCCCTTGGTAGCGTAGCTATGGTCCTACATGTATCGCTTTCAACTCATCATGCCCATGGATCTATTAAAATCAAAAACTTAAAAAGCAATAGATTTACTGATATGTGGAAAAGCGACCAAAAGAGGCATTTTTACCGGCTTTTAATGTTGGTCTTGTCCAAAAATGTGAGAAGAAATTCTGAATCTCCGTCGTCATATCTTGCGGAAACCAAAACACAAATAAAGACTGAAACTATTTTAAACATCTGATCCCAGTTGTAACTTTATAAGAAAGAACCTGTGTGGAGATTACTCGATGCCAATATACAAACTGCTTGTGAGGGGGTGACTTTTATCTTCGGTGAATGTGTTTCCGATTTGAAACCATGTTCTGACCTCTAAAACCTCCACGATGTTCAGTGTTCATCTTTGGTAGTGTCCGTTTAGAATATCAACGAAGGTGGACTTCCGTGAACCTAATAGCAATGGCGGCTGGCGAGAGGCAGTTGAGACTTGAGAGCTTGAATCGGACAAATTTTAAGAGAAATAGAGGTTGTGAAGAAGAATGTCAAACGATTAGATTGTTCGAGGGTTTCGTGAGGGTGACCAAGTAGTGGGCTGCTTTGATTGCTTCCGATCATTAACATCTATGGCGTCATGGAAAACAAAACGTTGAGGGTTCCTCAGACGATAATCGAGGCGACACAACAACAATAAAGAAATTTTTTGAACAATTAAATTCGTAATGACGTGGAGGAATGATTGGATGAGAATATTTCATCTTACATGGCACCTCTAATTGAGTTTTAAATTAGTCTCTTTTATATAGTAGGATGGGTGATAGTGTTGGGATAATGGGCCGAGCTAGCTATACGTTATAGTTCTCCACGAACAACTGGTATATTATTCAATGTTCTTCCTAAATATGCGGATTGTAATTTTCCTTATTTGAAAAACCAGCAAATGTTTATTTTCTTTTTCTTGACCCAAATAAAATGTATTTTTCCATTTGTTTTAAAATTTACATAACAATCTTTCCAAAATAAATACGAAGTATATGTTTGTGTTGATCAACCTAATTTTGCAGTAAAGATAGGTTTCTCCTTTAACAAACCATACTTATGTAGAATGGTTTAATTTGGATTTTTTTGCATCAGCCATTACTTTTCTTTTCACTGTGTTGGTCCACTTTCAGAGGTGAGCTTATATGCCGATGTGCTATTTTTCTTCTCTAATCACATAGTAGCTAAAAACATTAGTAACTGACGCTTTATATATGTGGCAAACAAAGAATTTGGCACTTGACACTGCAAGAATGTGTATTGGAGATTTTGTTGCAGTATACATGCTTTATACAAAGATTTACACCCACAAACTCTCCCTGATTATTTGTATTTAACAAAAGTCAAAACAATACATAAGGTGAGACAGAGCCTACAAGCTATTTATCCCACACAACAATCAGCCTTTGAGTTCTTTGTCCCTATCTTTGGATTACTTCAAAAACCCATCCCATATTATAGTAACATACAAAGAGCTACCCATCATGATCACAACTAACACGCTTACAAAAAGAAGCTTCACACTGAAGTACAGTTAGAATTGGTGCAGGTACATAATCTAGCAACAACCAGGAAGATGCGGAGAGGTTCAAGAATGAAACTGATCTTTGGAAGATTGACGTCAATAGAAAATGAGTACCACAAAACAAAGGCTAATGCTGCGTATGTAGCACATAACATCATGCAAAAAGAAAAACTTATGCTAATGTGGAACAAATAAATCTGTAAACAGGATAATTATCATGGCAATGTGAAGAAACTAACTTTAGATATAACAATTCATAAGGTCAAGTGTGTGGTTACTCACAAGCATCAAAATCTAAGCTGACTCATACCATGAAGTCTCAACAACTAGTTGGAACTGTGGTACAAGCGACTAAGGCAGAGAAAAGACAATGTGCATGTACAGAAAGCTGTATGATAGCTAAAACAAGTAACTCGCATGATAAAAATTTGAATGATGAAAAGTCTTTATCTATTGTTCATAATAAAAAAAATACATTGTGAAAGATACATTACTGGCGAAACATGTCGACTCTATGGAATGCTAAAGACATGTTTGATTCCGACACATAAATAATTATTTTGTAGTAAGAAACTAAAATACAAAAACCTCATTCAAATTTTGTGTCGGCCACCACAAAATGGTAAGCAATGACCAAAATGAAGATGAAAATGCCGAGAAAATTGGCAAATAATCCGAGGTCCTGATCATCAAACATTTGTAACATTACAACGATCAACAATCAGAAAATGAAAATCACACATGAACTCTACTACACTAGACGAGAAGGAGAGCACATAATCCAGATCGACCAAAGGTGTTGCGTAATGAATACATCAACCTTAGATCACGCCAAGAAAAGAAAACGAAATTAATTGAATTTCATCAGATCTCTACCGCAGGAAATAGATTCATGCGTAAGAACAAATACAAAATATATATGTTTTTTTGTTTTTTTTTATAATTGCATTTATGATTGGACACAAATACTCATTACTCTTCTTATACTCGTTATGTGTTTCGTATATATCTTGATATTCTTATACTTGTTACTTGTTTCTTATACCTGTGTGTCTGCGTAATAATCACAACGGTCAAGTTTTGAACATGGAGTTGTTACTTTCTTTCCATCGGATTTTCAACTTTAGATAGATGTATTTTATGGGTTTTGGCAAAATTTTCTCACCGAACCACAATTTTTTTTGCCATAATTAGCCCAAATCAGTTTGTCGTTGTGGTACTATTTAGATAAAGTGTGTCAGATTTAAATAGTTTGTATTTTCTTCATTTTAACCAAAATGTGTCGTTTATTTGATTATGTAACAAATTTAGTTGTTTATTGTGTTAGGATTTTCTTCATTTTAACCAAAACTAGATTCAGACCCGCACTGTTGCGCGGGATTACTTATATTTGTATTTATAATTTATGTTTTAAAATTAATATTTTATGAATATTTGATGATTGTTTTAGTTTTCGGTTTAGTTCCGGTTTGGTTACAGGTTTTGATTTTGGTTTAAGAAATAATAATAGTTCGGTTGTTTATGAATTTGAGTTTTGTTATTTTGTTATTTTGGTTTGGTTCATCTAATTTTGCAATCTCCTATACATTATTTACCAAGTGATTTTGATGCATGTCATCACCACATTAATTTTAAAAGCAAAATTATGACATGACATACTAATAAACATCACATGATTTGGACTAATTATGATATGGACATAAGTCACCATTAATATAACAATAATAGTAAAGTTAGAAATATAGTAATATATAATAATTTTCGAAAATGTTATTTATTTATTAAATGATTTTATAATTTTTATTATCAAAACAAATCTTCAAACATTTATGAATTTTCAAAAAAAAAAATTCTAATCAAATTATGATTATCTTTTTAATATTTACAAATTTTAGAAACATTATTTATTTTATGTTTTATTAATTATCATAACAAAACTTTCCCTTAATTTTATAGAATTGTATTTAATATATATTAACCAAAATAAATAAATAAAAATATTTCCAAGATATATATATTTTTAAGTATAGATGTAAATAAAAATATTTATTTTTTCTTAATTTTTACATAGAATTAAAATATTGTACGCAAATAATAAAACCAAAAATTAACAATAAGTTATTTATAAATATAATTTTAAAGCTTTATTTCTACGCATGGTGTAGGAAAACACCTAGTTATACTTTATTTATAGTGTCTGTGGGATTGCAAGGATTATTTTTTATTATTTATAGTTATGAATATATATTTATAATATATGATGTTTGTTGTGTATTAATTACATAATAGTAGTTTTAATTTGGTTTCGATGTTTAGAACCACAAAATTCCGAAAATAGAAGTTATTATCAAAATTACCGAATATTCATTCTAACCCGCTATTATAGCATAAATTTAAAATTTGGTATCAATGGAAGCTGGTAAATTAAAATTAAAAATACATAGATTTAGGGATATATTTGTTTCAGTGACATGTTCTATATTTTTAAAATAGATTTTGAATTTCGAATACATAAAAATCTATCTAAAACTATATAGAATGATATTGTTGAAATATGTTTTATAGCATGCTATATTTCTTAGGAATATTACCATCGCAGAATAACACGTTTGTTTGTTTTATTAATAGATTTTGGGTTAAAATATGTATGGTTTAAGAAGAGAAGTCGATGTTAATTATTATATTATTAATTACTAGGTATGTGGGTCTTCATAAAAAAAAATAAAGGTCAACACTCCTATAATTGGTCAAAATATTTTTTGATTTTTGAGTTTTAATTTTTGGAATTGTTATGATTCTTCACCTATAGGTTTCAAAACGTGGAGCAACAATAACCAATCTATCTATTAGGTGATTCTAATAAGTTCAATTGTTTCTCTTGATAATTCATTTATTTTTTTTGTTTTTTTTTGTTCAGATATTTTTTTTTATTAATTGTTACTTAAATTTTTACCAAAAATCCATGGTTTAATATAAATATATATTACCATATCAAATTGTATATATTAGTTTTGTTATATTATATCACAACCTGTTCTTTCATTCCAATTTAAAAAATATGCTATTAAATTCAAATAGGACTCTATTTAATAGAGTAGTGTGTCGTTTGTTTGCTAAGATAATGTACCTGCACCAATGCTTGATGTATTTCAATTGGGTTTAGATGAATGTAGTTTGATGAAAGAGTGAAGCTTCTTTCTGTAATCATATGGCAATTGTGATCATGTTGTGTAGTTCATTGTAAGTATTAAAAAAATCAAAATTTAACCATTATGCAGATACTTTGCATTTATTTTCAAAAATTGATTTGTAAATTTGGGTAAATTTTAAAACAAATGGAAAAAGTAGATTTTATTTGGGTCAATAAAAAAGAAAATAAACATTTGCTGAGTTTTTCAAATAAGGAAAATTACAATCCTCAAATTTAGGATGAACATTGAATAAATACTCACTTGTTCGTGGAGAAGAGAAAAAAATAACACTCCCCAACACTAAAACCTACAAGTAAAGCTAGCTCGGCCCATTCTGCCAACACTAAAACCAATAAGTAAAGCTAGCTCGGCCCATTAGGTAAAACAAGTTGCCAACTAGGGTTTTAACCTCACAGCCATCGAACATTCTCGAACCCTTTTTAAACAGCCTGGCGCCCTAGATCTGATTTCAGTTAATTCGTGACCGTCCAATCAAACCCAAGCCCCGCGCTAAAGTCTATATAAACAAATCACTTCTTCCTAGTTGCTTACCAATTTACGAAACTCAAAACCTAGCCGCCCTCTTCCTTCTCTGTAGCTCATTCTTTCCGATTATTAGAATGTCTGGTAAAGGAGAAGGTCCAGCGATCGGTATCGATCTCGGTACTACGTACTCCTGCGTCGGAGTGTGGCAACACGACCGCGTTGAGATCATCGCTAATGATCAAGGTAACAGGACCACGCCTTCTTACGTCGCTTTCACTGACTCCGAGAGGCTCATCGGTGATGCCGCTAAGAACCAGGTCGCCATGAACCCTATCAACACCGTCTTCGGTACGTATCTCATCTTCTTCCTGATTTGAATTTAGATCTGAGGTTTTGGTATGTTAGATCTAGGATTCTATTAGTAGATCTCATGATAGAGTGTTGATTCGAATTTGATTTGCTCGTTTTCGTTCGATTGAGCTTGTGCTTTTGAGATGCGTTTATTGATTGCTTTTGAGCTAATTAAACTTTGTTAGATCTATTGGTTCTATCCATAAATCAAAATTTGGTAGAGTGTTGAATCCTATTTAATTATTCGAATTTATTTTGCTCGTTTTCGTTTGATTGAGCTTGTAACTGCTTCTGAGATGCGTTTATTGATTGATTTTGTGTGTACGTGGCAGATGCTAAGAGGTTGATCGGTCGTCGTTTCAGCGACAGCTCTGTACAGAGCGATATGAAGTTGTGGCCATTCAAGATCATCGCCGGACCTGCCGAGAAGCCAATGATCGTCGTCAACTACAAGGGCGAGGAGAAGCAGTTCGCCGCCGAGGAGATTTCCTCCATGGTTCTCATTAAGATGCGTGAGATTGCTGAGGCTTACCTCGGCGTCACCATCAAGAACGCCGTCGTCACTGTCCCTGCCTACTTCAACGACTCTCAGCGTCAGGCTACTAAGGACGCTGGTGTGATTGCCGGTTTGAACGTTATGCGTATCATCAACGAGCCCACCGCTGCTGCTATTGCCTACGGTCTTGACAAGAAGGCGACCAGCGTTGGAGAGAAGAACGTGTTGATCTTTGATCTTGGTGGTGGTACTTTTGATGTCTCCCTTCTCACTATTGAGGAAGGTATCTTTGAGGTTAAGGCGACTGCTGGAGACACTCATCTTGGTGGTGAGGACTTCGACAACAGAATGGTGAACCACTTCGTTCAGGAGTTTAAGAGGAAGAGCAAGAAGGACATTACCGGAAACCCGAGAGCTCTTAGGAGGTTGAGGACGGCCTGTGAGAGAGCGAAGAGGACTCTTTCCTCCACTGCTCAGACCACCATCGAGATTGACTCTCTCTTTGAGGGTATCGATTTCTACTCTGCACTCACCCGTGCTAGGTTCGAGGAGCTCAACATGGATCTCTTTAGGAAGTGTATGGAGCCAGTGGAGAAGTGTCTCCGTGATGCTAAGATGGACAAGAGCACCGTTCACGATGTTGTCCTTGTCGGTGGCTCCACCCGTATTCCCAAGGTTCAGCAATTGCTTCAGGACTTCTTCAACGGCAAGGAGCTGTGCAAGTCTATCAACCCCGACGAGGCCGTTGCTTACGGTGCTGCCGTCCAGGGAGCTATTCTCAGTGGTGAAGGAAACGAGAAGGTCCAAGATCTTCTCTTGCTCGATGTCACTCCTCTCTCACTCGGTCTTGAGACCGCCGGTGGTGTCATGACCACTTTGATCGCAAGAAACACAACCATTCCGACCAAGAAGGAGCAAGTGTTCTCGACCTACTCCGACAACCAACCTGGTGTGTTGATCCAGGTGTTTGAAGGGGAGAGAGCCAGGACCAAGGACAACAACCTCTTAGGAAAGTTTGAGCTCTCCGGAATCCCTCCAGCTCCACGTGGTGTCCCCCAAATCACTGTCTGCTTCGACATTGACGCCAACGGTATCCTCAACGTCTCTGCTGAGGACAAGACCACCGGACAGAAGAACAAGATCACCATCACCAACGACAAGGGTCGTTTGTCCAAGGACGATATTGAGAAGATGGTTCAAGAGGCTGAGAAGTACAAGTCGGAGGACGAGGAGCACAAGAAGAAGGTGGAAGCCAAGAACGCTCTCGAGAACTACGCTTACAACATGAGGAACACCATCCAGGACGAGAAGATTGGTGAGAAGCTACCGGCTGCAGACAAGAAGAAGATCGAGGAGTCTATTGAGCAGGCGATTCAGTGGCTGGAGAATAACCAGCTGGGTGAGGCTGATGAGTTCGAAGACAAGATGAAGGAGTTGGAGAGCATCTGCAACCCAATCATTGCCAAGATGTACCAAGGAGCTGGCGGTGAAGCTGCAGGTATGGACGATGATGCTCCTCCTGCCTCCGGCGGTGCTGGCCCTAAGATCGAGGAGGTCGACTAATCTGTTGATTCTTGACGTCTCTCTTATCTCTCTCCCTGCTTATTTTCGATTTCCTAAGAACTTTTGAATGTTGCGCCTTTTTGAAAGGCCCGTTTTGTTATAATTTTTTGAACTTTTTCGAACTCTGGATGTTCTGTCCAGCTATGATGACGGATAAGTAAACGTTTTGGCTTTTCCTATCTTGGTGTGCATTTAGCTAGTTTTCTTCCGCTAAGAGCTTATAATAGCTGTTGTTTTCGCGATATTGAAATGTAGTGTAGACATTAATAGAGTATTTTCTGCAATGTTATAAGAAGAAAAAATTAATGCCAAAAAAGACATTTTGCATCAGCTTTTTTACAATGCAAACACGGCTTTGTCAATGTGAAACTATGAAGTAAACAAAGTCCTTTGTTTAGTCCTTACCAGCAGACTATATATGACGAAAGGCTTCGTATAAAATAAAGTGCATGATATGGAGAACATGTACATGTGGGCTTTCAGTGACAAGCCTGAGAACGCGCTTGTAACGACCCGGTTTTCTTAACCGATTGGCAGGCCCGGCCCATAGCATAGGCACTTGGGAGAGAGCAAAAGGCCTTTGATGTGCACGGACCATTAGGGGACAAAGATAACGGTGACGGTGAGATTCGTTTTAGACACTACACGCGCTTCAATGTACGCGTTAGAATTTGAGCCGAGAAACGCTACAAAATCCCATGCTTTTGTACTTCTTATTTTCTTTACATGCGACTGACAACCAGAATCCCTGTCTTAAACAGAACATCAAATCAGTGACTCATTGTCTTTTTTTAGCTTACAAATATCATATTATCATGTTTCTTTTTGTAGAAACATTTAGATTTATGTTCTCTGTACTGTTTGATACGCTTTTATTTAATAAAAATCCATATTTTCAAAGGTGTTACGATTTTCTTAAATGTTAATGATCTTAAATCTCGTGATTAGCTTCACGAGCATTAATTTTGGATTTGTTTGTTTTTGTAGTGTGCTAGCAAGTTCGTTTTTTTTTTGATCAAAGTGCAAGCAAGTTCGTTGAATTCTTAAAATACTACTAATATACTGGTGATGTATAACATTACAGCGATACAATGCCACAAATTCGGAAGGAAGACATATGCCTCGATCTTAAATTCAACAAGTTCTTAGTGCAGTCAGTCATAGTCAAAGCCAACATTATTAGTTCAAAAAAAAAAAACAATATTAGTTCACACAACAAGGATAAGGCAAAGCCCGATGGGCCGACGTACAAGTTAATGTGTTATGAATGTGATTAGTTATTGGATTAGTTATTCCAGTCAATGTTCTTCTTCTTCTTCTTCTTCTTCCCTGAAACTCCGTCGTTTTGAAGCTTCTGCCTTATATCAACTAGGGAACACACAAGCCATAGAGAAGAAATGCGCATAAATGCTATATGGTAGCTTAAACAAGTAACTTGCATGATGAAAGCACTAGGGAACACACAAGTCTTTTATCTCTTAAACCCCACATTTCCAAAATACATTACTGGCAAAACATGTCTCGACCCTATGGAATGCAATGCTAAAAGCATGTTTGATTCCGACACATAATAATTGTTTAGTACGGCGCACACATTCACTCAGAATAATCATCATTATTATCACTATATTGATTAGCATCTTGTTCCGACCCGTGTTTCCAAGATCTGCCAAGGCCTTCTTCGTCCTCTAACCTTCTCATCTTGGAGCTCGACGCACCATTCCTAGAATTTGTATTAACCTACATCCAAAGAAGAGTTGTCGAATCTTCCACATACACTTCTTGTGTAAAAGGATTAAACGTTTGGATTTTACTGTTACCATTGAATCTTTATGTTCGATTATTGATACAGACGATCTGTTCCTTACAGTCACCCTTGAAGGTACTGGTAAGTGTTCAATCTCATCAGACGCTCGTCCTTCCCGGGCCCTTCTCTTCCTCATGTTCAGCCTTGTTGGTAGGGGCTGCCACATGCTCACAGGGTCAATCTCATATGGAACAACCGAATGTAACAAAAAGAGATGCAGGTGTAGTTTAGAGAATACCAAATAGCTAGCGGTCCCATCCTCAAACGACACCAGGTATGTGTCACGCTCGTTTGGTTCCTTTGGTGGTATCTGTTATAAAACAGGTAATATTTTTTTAATTTCGATTTGCAACCAAAAAAACAATCAAAGTTACTCAAAATCACATTGGGCTAAGGTACATACATCCCAGAGGTATTCGCGGACCCAAGTATAAGAGATATCCTCGTTTTCATCATGCATGTCCTTAGACAACTGGCACAGCAACATATAAACAAGTTGATATAAAAAATGTAGGTAGCATAAACAAATTGAGAAAAAAGCATGTCTACCTCGTCCAAGGAAGGAACCATGTAGGCCAGGATTTTTTCGGGATTGCTATTGTCCGATCCAGCAATTACATAGCTTTTTAAAACGGCCTGTCAAGGATGAAGGTCCAGAGCTGATGTCAATTTACGCAGGGAAGGAAAGTGATATCGTTTTCACATTAATCTCATTGAACATATTACTAGGCAAGGAAGGAAAGTAATAACTGGACCAACCACAACACAAACTCACCCGTGATTCATGTTCATCACGAATTGAAGAGTCCAACTTGCCAAAAAACTCAGAATCAGCTGTAGGAGCACTATCAAAATTCGCTACCACAAACTGCTCCTCGTACCTGTGTCGAACATTAAAAAGGAAGATTGAAACAGATTAGCATATGCTACGAGTCCAGTGAAAACTATTACTGGTTTTCCATCCACTATAACTCTTGCAGACCAACGCCCCCTCTTAAGTACTGTACAGTTAGACCTCAACAGGGAAAAGTAAGGAGGAGCCAACCTATCAAAATATGGCAATAGTGGTAAAACTTCAACAGGCTGCAATTTTTTATTGGTGGCATGAACTGGTCGGGATTTGCAGGCCTCGAAGGATGCTTCAATATCCTTGATCTGTCTCTCTCTAAAAGACCAAGAAACAGAAACCCATTACACCAATAATTTTTATTCACTTTCTATAGAGAAACACAAATACCACCACAGACCTATTGTTAAGATTCTGCAAGATGTCGACGCCTCCTTTCATCTCTCGCAGTTCCTTTGCTCTTTTCTCCGTTAGAGACTACACATAGTAAAAGACAGAAGGTTTCACACTGTCTTCACACTAAAAAAACAAAGCAGAATATTCCCAAGAACCAAGAGAGATTGATATACCTGTCTTGTGGATTCATTATTAATAGAAGAAATGTACTGTGTTTTGACGAGCCATGAAACACCTTTATCGGTAGGTCGTTCTTTTCTCTTGATGCCATCTTTTTTGATAGGAGTAACAGCATCATCATCACGCAACAGTTCTTCATCTTCAGGGGCAAGAGGCTGCCTCACTTTGGGTGGCCTGAAACGAGCCAAGACAATAAGAAACTGAAGCAATCTAAGATTTTTGAGAGAGAGGGAGAGATCATACTTGTAGACACTTAGGTCAAGAAGATCCAATGGTATTCCAAGATCAGGCTCGGCAAATATTTTTGGTTTCCATAACTTCTCCAGAGACGTGATGGTATACTTTGTGTATCTAATGGGATCAAAGAGCTAAATCAGATATAAGAAGAAACACAAATGTGAATAAAAAAAAGGATAGAGTAAGTAACATACTGATCTTTATCACGCTTGATGGTCATAAGCTTAAGCTGAGCAGTAGGATCAGGAAGCTCATTCCGAAACCTGCAAGAAGAAGAAGAAGATAATCAGCAAAAGAAAGCAGCTTGAAAAGAGAAAAGGAGAACTGACTTGAGCTTGCAGATGAAGGTGGTTGGTTTCTTTAACCGATTCTCGACCCTATCGGCTGTGAGGAGAGGCGTAGGCTTCCTCTCCTCCGTGTGCCCCTTGGGAACCTGAGACTTGTGAGACGTTGTTTTCATCTGCTGCCTCTCTTTCTCGGCCTCCCTCTTCTTCCTTTGCCTCCTCTCCTCTTCCGGATTCTTACTATGCGGATGGTGAGGCCTGTGGTGCTGCTTCGATGGAGGACGCTCCCGCGGCGGCTTGGAGGCCGCTTTGTGGCGGTCATTGGTCGATTGGTTCCGAGGAGGCTCGGGTACGGTGGGAGGAGGTGCTGACGGGGGAGGAGGAGGCGGCGGAGGAGCTTGATGCTGGTTGAATTGAGGAGGAGGATAGTGAGACGGCTGCTGATAGTAAGTATGCGGAGGATAAGCGTAAGGTTGATGCGACGGCGGTGGGGGAGGAACCGGAGGGGGTAACGACGGAGGAAGGGGAGGAGGGGGTGGGGGATTTTGAGGCGGCGGTGGGAGAGGAGACGGAGGTGGCGGCGGCCGGTACGACGCCATTCTTTTGGATCGGAGGTTTGTTAGATTTAGATCCTTAATATCTCAAAAATTCGTGATGTATGAAAAAAAAAAACTTTTTTTTGTTTTGTTTGTCGACAGTATCTTAGGTCAAATAAGAAGGAGATGATAGGGAAAATTACAATATGGTCCTTCATTAAATGAAACAAAAGGAAATTATCCAAAATTAACATAGTAACCATATCGAACTTAATAAGGATTTGAATTCCTCAGGACACACAGAACTGGTTTCTCTGAAACGCTTACAAAGAGAATGTAAAAGAAAAAGCTAAACTCAGATAATGTTAAAGACAATTGATATAAATCTAAATCTCATACTCATACAAAAGCATTATCATGCACTAAAGGAATACATTGCAATGGGACTTTAGTCGCTTCTCTTAGCTTGTTTCCATTGCCGCTTTGTGATACTTGTCCAATTCAGCATCAAGATCCTCTGCAGACACCTTTTCATCACGTCCTCTTCCACTGCCGCGACCACCTCCTCCCCTGCCTCCTCTACCACCTCGGAAATTACCACCACGAGGCCGCCCCATAAAACCACCTCTTCCCCTGTTGTTCAAAAATTTTAATAAGACCTAAAGGGAATTAATCAACCTATCATAATCTACATAGCTCACTAACTGAATAACAAGACATCAGCCATATCAACAAAGCATATCTGAGAAGAGCACAAACCTGAAGTTTCCATTAAAACCTCCATTGTAGTTCTCGTTAAAGTTGCCAAGTATCCCATTCGAAGGAAAGGGAAACTGAACTGGAGCAAGAGGTGTAGTAGGTGTTGGAGCTGAAAGATTCGTTCCAACGATCTCAATCTTCATCAGCTTCCCATCCAACTGAACATTATTGTAACGCTTGACAGCAGCCAAGGCATCACCACGCCGTGAAAAAACAACTTCAGCAGTACCCTAAAAAGCATGGTTTGATCAGGACAACCCTAAAAAACTCTGTAGCAGAAGAAAAGCTTATACCTTGGATCTTCCACTCTTATCATAGTGAAGCCCATAACGCTTAAGGTCACCAACCTCTGAGAAGAGCTCCTACAAAAACAAACCCAGCTCTAGATTAATCTCAAAGCCACCATCTTTACTCAGAGTAGAATAAAATGAAACCTTGATATCCTCGTTGGAGACACCATAGTCTAAGTTGGAGATGTAAAGCTTCGTCCCAGTCTCGATTGAAGATCCTCCTCCGACGCTTCCAAAGCCTCCAGACTGATTCCCAAAAGCCGCCGCCACACTCGCGTCGGTAGCGAAAACGTCGTTTTGCCACATTGGGTCTTGAGCTTGCTGTTGTTGCAACGGCTGAAGAAGAAACGAAAACAGATCTCAGCTATTAAGGAAATTCATTCTCTGATGTGGAAGGAAGATGTTAAGAGGAGATCAAAATCAATCGCTGACCCTTGAATACGGCGCCGTTCTGTTCCCTACTCTGTTAGAAAATCGCCGAGACGGACCGGAGCCACCGCCGAATCTACTAGAACCACCGTTGCCTCGGCCGCGAGATCCCGTTGGTTTTCGATTAGATTTGATGAGATCGTCAAGTGACATATCCAGGCCACCTGCCATCTTCGCCGGAGATTTTTCTCTGCTTCCGATATGGGGAGAAGGGAGCTAGGGTTTCGTTGTAGTGATGACTCGAGAGAGAGAAGTAAGAGCATCCACATTAGTGAACCCCCTTTGGGGTTCATAGGATTTTTTTTATATTTTTTAGGTAGGGTCATGAAAAGTATTGAACTTCTTAGTATTGTGCTTCTGCATTAGTGAACCTGAGAAGGGATTCACAGGAATTAAATAATATTTTTTTTAATTTTTTTTTTGTTTTGAAATTATTTTGAAAACATGTATAAAATATTATGCAGTAAATTTTTTAAATATAATTTATTCATTACATTGATAATTGATAATTGATGAACATACAAAGATTATTGATCGTTTCCAAATGTTTGCCATACATTTTCAACTAAATCAGCTTTCAAACGTTCATGTTTTCCTGAATCTCGAACTTCATTGCGCATGCCTAGCATGTTAGTGGAATGCAAACTTTCTCGCTTTGTGACCTTCGAACCTCTGCTCGACTCTCCTGACTCGAACTGAGAAGTATCAGTTAGACTGTATTTGCCTCGTTCGTTCTCCACAATCATATTGTGCAATATGATACAACATCTCATAATCTTCCCTAACTTTTCCTTGTCCCATAGTCGGCCTGGGTTTTTGACTATTGCAAACCTCGCTTGCAATACCCCAAAAGCTCGTTCGACATCTTTTCTGGTGGATTCTTGATGTTTAGCAAACAGCTCTGCTTTATCACCTTGAGGAAGTGAGATAGATTGGATAAATGTCGACCAATTTGGATAAATTCCGTCAGTAAGGTAGTACGCCATACGGTAAGTGTGGTTGTTGACCTTGAATTTAACTTTAGGTGCTCGACCTTTTATGATGTCATCAAAAACAGGAGACCGATCAAGAACATTGATATCGTTAAGGGTACCTGGTAATCCGAAAAATGCGTGCCATATCCAAAGATCTTCTGATGCCACAGCCTCTAAGACAATTGTCGGCTTTCCTGAACCTCGTGTGTACTGCCCTCTCCAAGCCGTTGGGCAGTTTTTCCACTCCCAATGCATACAATCAATGCTGCCAATCATCCCGGGAAACCCGCGTGCCTCTCCAATATCGAGTAATCGTTGAAGATCTTCTGCCGTAGGTATTCTTAGATACTCATCACCAAAAAAGTGTATTATCCCATTAGTAAAATGTTCCAAACATAAAAGAGCAGTACTTTCACCGAGTCGGAGATATTCGTCATACGTATCTCCCGATTGACCATATGCGAGCATACGTATAGCTGCCGTACATTTTTGAAGTGGTGAGAGCCCTTTCCTTCCGTGAGCATTTACTCGTTGCTGAAAGTACGGAACACCTGTAGTTAGCCGCTCGACAATGCGAAGGAACAATGGTTTGTTCATTCTAAAACGCCGCCTAAACATGTCCGTTGTGTAAGTAGGATTTTCGTCAAAATAGTCGTTCCATAGTTGAATGTGGCCTTGTTCCCGATCTCTTTCGATATAATTCCGTTTCTTTGGGTTGGTGGCTTGTTCATCAAGTAGGGAGTTGAGGATATTATCAAATTCTTCGTCAAAATATTCTTCAAAAGCTTCATCTACTCCATCGGATGATGAGGACGACATTATTTGGCTACATTTGATTTTAAGATAAAAAAGAATAGTTAGATAAGAAAATATAAAATAGATTAAGAAAAAATGGAGATAGAACAATATATGAATGGGGTTTAAGAAAAAATGGAGATAGATGAATTGTTTTTTTTGTAAATGACTCAAATGGAGATAGAACAATAAATGTGGTTTTAGAAAAAATGTGGTATTTTCAAATGGAGATACAACAATAAATGTGAGTTTAGAAACAAAGAGAGTGGATTTACAATTCCCATATATATTATAGTCTGATTAATTTAGAAACAAAGAGAGTGGAAAAACAATTCCCATATATATTATAGACTGTGGCTGTCTGAAATTAAGCAAAGTGTGTGAGTGTGCTTACTAGAGAAGAGATGCTGTTTGAAAGGAATTACCAAATTCGAGATGTGGGCTTATGTGTGCTTCAGTGTTGTTGTGTGATTAATTACAGAGAAGAGATTGGAAAGATGGTTTTGTTCTGATTGTTTTGAGAGAATAGATCGAGATGAAGATGAGAGCAATGCATAAAATGAGAGATAGATTATATAGTGTCTTTCTTGACATCATCTGCGACAAGTACATCATTAAAAAAAAAAAACAAACGAGTTTCTCCCGTGAACTGAGCACATGTTTTCTCAGTAGTACAAGCCGTGAGATGACCCATCAACCTCAGACTAAACCTTGTAGAACCCGTGACCTCCACAACCAACAACCCGTGACCTGTAGAACCAACAAACCTTGTAGAACCCGTGACCTCCACAACCAACAACCTTCACCTGTAAAACGAGACAGAAGAATATAAGTTAAAGTCAAGTAATCAACAAAATCATCATGTAATGAACAAAGTTATCAAGTAATGAACAAAAGAATCAACTAATGAACTAAGAAAATCTTCAACTAAGCACAAGCAGTTGTCAAATTATCACCTAGAGCATCTCAGGCACTGATGAGGACAATGTCCTCTTGTGTTGTCCACTTTCTCCTCTCTACGGGTTTAGGAACACCTGAGGACCCTACATCTATGGTTTGAGTTGTTTGAGTGTTTTGAGTGTTTTGAGTGTTTTGAGTGGTTTGAGTGCACTGGGAAGATAATAGGATCACAAACCCGACAGAATTAAGAGAAAAGTGATCCATTGTGGTTTCAGGTTTTTGGGAGTTTTCACAAGAGCGTGGTGAGTTAGAGTGATTTGTTAAAGTTGGTTTGTGTTTACAGTGGTTGGTTTCAGTATCTATAAAAACGATTTACTTCCTTTGTGTCTCTAACTACCAAACATTCATTAGCCTTAATTACAGATGAAGTAGTTCACAAAATGTATTCATTACACATCAAATCAATATTTTTAATGAACATTCATCACAGCAACCAACCAACACCCATTTAAATTAACCTAGGTGAGTTCATAGTTATAATCTAGTACAGATACTACTCTACATATTAAATGAACCTAGATGAGTTCCTAGTTAAGTTTCAGTTCAACTACAGCAAACAACACACCTATCAGTACACGGAAAGAACTACTTCGGTTTAGTTTCTGTGTTTACCTGTTTGGATTTCACTCGAAACACACCCTCTCCAGAGCAGCCACCTGCACTGTGAGGTTATACACGTCACCAGTGAGCTTATCAAGCAGCAAACTCAGCCTTTTAACTTGTGCCTGCACAAGAAAAAAAGAAACGTTGTAAATGACTTTTTAAAAACCTTAATTAAAAAAAAAAATCAACTCTTAGACAAAGTGACAAACCTCGACACTCTCAACCAGCATTGGCACCGACTTGATCACCTCATCAGCCTCCTCCACACGCTTACGCAGCATTTCGATCTCCTCCTGCACACCACAAACCCAAGGCTGACGATAATGTAACCCATCAGCCTTGGTTAAACAATAAACACATCAGACAACACATTCCAAATATTGAACTAAAGCACAGGTTTGTATCTAATAATTCAACTGGGTAACAGGTTTGTATCTAACCTCGTAGTTTACACAGCTGAAGAAGCGTTTCCCTGGCTGAGTGTCGAACTCATCCTTCACTCGAACCTCGTGTATCATTCTCCCACCACAAGCGCATCTTTTGGGCATCCCATGTTCCGAATCGGAAACGTAACTCAGGAGGTTTATGTGCTCCAGTTTCCTCTTACAATCTGTTCTCTCATCTGCGGGATCCATCTAAAGCACAAAACAAGAATTGATTAGCACAAAAAAAATGTAAAATACGATCATACCAACCGTCTATCCAACCCAGTTTAATATATCAAACCACAAATCGAAACCCCCAAATTTTTTTTTAACCCTTAATCGAAAACCCCTATTGCATTTTCAATCCGCAAATCTCGGACCATTAATCGATAAATAGAACCCGTAGACGAGGTTATACAACCCTAGATCCAAACACATCTCGATTTCGAACCCTAACCCGAGATCATAAAATCTTTTGACAATTCACAATGGCGATCTCGACAACAGAAGGCTAATATCTAAACGTCAATCGACTCGGAACTCACCTCTGGTCCTGGAGGAGACAATCCGGCGCCGAATCGATCGAGAAAAGAGGAGAAAATGGGTGAGAGCTCGGCGTCGCAAATGAAATCGCCACACAGAGCAAACCCTAGCTTTCTCGCAAAAATGAGAGAAATGATTCTCTCTCCGCGTTCAAGCGCGTGACCTCTACTCCCCTTCACCAACCAGAATGCGACACCTGTGCTGAACCCGTATCGGACGGGATCACAGGTAAGAGGCGGGTCGCCAAATTAAACCCAATTTCTCATTTATTTTTATCCAAAAGGCCTCAAAACCTGAGCCCATGAACCTGTTTAAAACCCTCAATGGGGTTGCTCTAAGGCCTCGTAGTTTTCGTATATTATTGATGTTTGCCACAAACTTTTATTATTTTGCTTAATAGACCCTTCAATTCTTAATGGGCTATTAGAAGCATATAAACTTACGGCCCATCGAGAGAAAAATTGATGTACAATCTATTTGTAGATGCTTATGTTCTCCGAAAGTTTAGTATTTTACTGCCAATTTTATTTAATTTTGGTACCAAGTATGTATCCAGTATTTTTTAACTTTAATTTTTATTTTTCACTCACCGTAAAAAATTATCAATCATTTCTTTATTTAGTTTTTTTTAAATAGTTATATACACTATCACACTTTCTATATCGACCAAGGAAAAATAAAAACAAAATTAGTTATTTATGTTACACGTATAAAAAAAAAATTGATGTACAATATATTGTTCTACGAAAGTTTAGTATTTTACTGCCAATTGGTAGGTGTGTATACCCGGTATGTATTAAGTATTTTAAATTTTAGTTTCTATTTTTCACCATAAAATTATCAATCATTTCTTCATTTAGTTTTTAGATCAAAAATATTAGTCATATAAACTTTATTTTCTAAACAAAAATTATTATTATAGAAATACGTAATAAATTTTTAAATTAAGTTTTACAATTTCGTTAGATACAAATAGAATTTATACTCTAGCCAATTATTTATTTTGTTTCAAAATCATTACATTCAATGAATTTATTTTTGGATTTTAAAGCTATATATATTTTCACAAGTGAATGTATATTAAAAATACAAGATATTTTCAGATTAAAAAAAATTATTTTCACAAATGGAAGTATTAACCATTCAAATTTTTTAAGCTTACGAAATTTGGATTCATTCACAATAAGAAGAAAACATGTTAAACATTTGCAAGGACTAGATGCTATAGTTTGGTTTGTTTTCATTCACAATACAAAAAAAATATGTTAAACATTTGCATCGCTGACAGACCGTAAGGACGGGACATTGTTAGTTTTCAACAAACCAAAGTTTATCACCTACTTTTTACAAAATGAACAATAGTTTTAGTAAAATCCAAAATGTGTAAAACATTTATTTGTTAAAATAATGAAAATTTATTGTTAAATCTAAAAATATTTTGTATGAGAATATATATAGCTTTTAAAATCCAAAAATAAATAAATAATGTAACGAATTAGAAACAAATTGGTTAAAGTATAAATTCTACATGTATCTAATGTAGTTGCAAAAAAAAATTAAAAAATGTATTATATATTTCTATAATAATATTTTCTGGTTTAGAAAATAAAGTTTATATGACTAATTCTTTTAGCTTTAAAAATTAAATAAATAAATGGGTGATAACTTTTTATGGTGAAAAATAGAAACTAAAGTTAAAATTACTTGATACATACTTGGTATACATCAACCAACGACACCATCCTCTTCTCAGGCGACTCCTAGTCGTAATCGCGTGGGACGTCGCTCTTTGACACGAAAAGAGATGCTTTCCTTATATCAATAGGCATTAAGATGAAGGAAAAGAGTTAGTCACTATGAAGGCGAGAAGAAACAACAATCATTTATAATAGAAAGAAACTGAGGGAGACTCGCTGCTCACCAGGGAGTGCCAGGGAGGGATTCGGAGACATGTTTATTATAAGAATTACACATTACACTCTTATTCATTGTCCGAGACTCCGTTGTATAAACAGAGAGAGTGGCGCTGGTTACTTCTCTAATGATCTACTACCAGATTTAACTACTTGGTCACGTTTGAACCAGTCCATGTACAAGCATTCGGTTGCAACATTAAAGAAGCTATGCACAAGATACCTCATGTACAAGGATAAGAACCTTGCTCTAGTTCCTTGGTAATGGTGATTACTCAAGAGGAAAATAACACTACGAGAATTAAGGCCTCGTAATTTTCGTAGATATTGTTATTTGCCACAAACTTTTTTTCTTTTGCTAAATAGACCCTTCAATCCCTCCCATTTTAGTGTAAGACCACGCAAAAGATTCACTCATTTCATTAAAAAAAATTCTTCCCCACCCCCTCGGACCTAGTATGGGCAGTAGGCTATAAATCGGGAAGAATTACGATACATGCCACGCTTACTTTTAGCTAAAGCGACTATTTAATGGGGCCTAATGAATCATAAATATCAATGGCCCCATACTCCTTCCTTGGAGATCTATCCAACGTACGTTCCTTGCCCATTTTTCTCCAGCCATTGTGAAAGACCTCTAGTCAAAGAAGTGCACAAGCCATGTGTCACACGCATTCCATGTATGGGCAACCGTGTTCGTGAATGAATATATCATCAGTACGTACATACAGATTAATGTACATTGGCAAACTTACAATCCATATCTGAATTCTATCTCCTTTAAAAAAATGGATTATATATTGATCAAGAAAACGATGTGTGATTTAATTTAACAAGAATCCATCCATATCTAAGTCTAAGAAGCCGTAACCACTATACGGTAATTTTATCTGTTATCTGATCAAATGGGAAGGCATCAACGATGTTAATACAAAACACTAAACTAATCTTTTTGAGTTTTGATCTGTTAACAGAATAATATTATTTTTAGCAAAAAAAAAATATATATTATTAGTTGTATTTTCAAATAATAATAATGTAGTTAGTTGTAAATATAGAGTGTATTTACTAGCGGTTCACATGGTCACATCACTTCCCCATGCCACGAGCCGGACATCGTGTGCGGCTGTGCCTCTCGCCGCTGAGAATAGTAAATGCCATCGTTTTATGGAGTATGTATTTATTTACTGAAACAGTTATAAAGTAGTTTAGTTATTAACTAGCTGTTAGGTTTGTCGTTGCAGGCCATACAAAATACTTCTTTGTTGTTAACCGGTTAGCGAGGACTACAATCTGAGCATGCTCGTGAGTCGTGAGGGCGACACACCGTTCGTTTTTTTATTAATTATAGTAAATCGTTTTTAAAAAATTATAAAAGTTGCGAGTAGAGTATTATTCAAGTTGGTTAAAAAAAGTTTTGGTTTTAGAAAGTTTAGAAGAAAAAAAAGTTTCGGCTTTAGTTCTCGTTCTGTCTTTTTTTTACGACGACTCTCGTTCTGTCTTCTGAGTAAAATATATTTATAACTACAACTATAAAAAAATGGCTATGCTGACTTTGTGTGAGATGGTATAAAAGTTCGAAGAAGTTAAAATCTTAATAGCATGACAAGTGTGGTGAACTTATATGTCACCTAAATATTGGTTTAGTACACAACAAATCAATTGCTAAAATATCAAACTTCTTATATTAATCTTAAATTATTAACTTAACGTCCTTTGGTACAAGAAAAAATAAAGCTCTCAACTATCAGGACAAGCTGTTCAATTATCTGTCATATAATTATACATCTGCCACTAATCTCGGTAGTGGTGTAAATCTACCATCTAACTATAAAAATTCCCGCCAATTGGGGCAATGTAATTAATTACATCTAGCGTGTCATTTTCTGGCTTCCAGCAATCAATTTTGGAAGGCAAGAAAAAGCAAATAAATCCAAATCTCTTAGATGGGTTCTCTGAACTTGAAACGGGAAGTGAAAGGAACACATCTATGAGCACGGGCTATGAATTAAATAATAGTATAATACATTCTGTATGGGTGCTTTATCTTAGTATAGCTCTCTCTTTAACAGTTTAACTGCCGGTCCAAACAAAATTTAAACGACTCAAATATGCTTGATCACTAGAATGTTTATAGGCCAAAGTTCATACATTCTCATAAATCTTGAGTCATATCATGTTATATAGATTCATCTCAAATGTCAACTAGTCATAAATCAGGTTTTGTTTTAGATTTTCAGTCAGCTAACAACCAATTAATGAAATTTAATGGTTTTCTTTTTTTTTCTAAGATTTGTTCACTTTGATGAAATTTGTAATTTTGTTCTACCGGGCTCAGTTTTCGTTATCAATGCGGGTTCGATTTTGCGGTAAACAAGTGTTCCAATTTAGATGTATGCTTAGCTTATTAGATGTTGTACTAGTAGTCAGTCTCTGTGTAGTTAAGTTTGAGTTTTTGTTTAGTTTTTTTTTAATTGCTCTACTTCTTGTGTCGTCCCTGTTCTTCTATCAAAAATCTTAAAATTGGTAATAAATTTTAACATTTTATCAAAAAAGTTTGTAATTTTGTCAAACTACAATATTTTTTAACATGGTTTTGTTTTTTTCTCATACTGTTGTTATATTAAAAAAGAAGGTATGGTGTAGGTTTGCAATAAACAAAAATGTGTATATAAAAAACAGATTTCTTTCATATGGAATAGTATTGTAAGCTTGAAATAATCAAATACTATATATATTTAATTTGATAATTCTTAGTTGTGATTTTTAATAGTTGTAGTTTTTTCGTTTGAACTGAACTCATTGCTTCAGTTGCATAACCTCACCAATTGTTTTGTAAGATGCAAAAAATAATTATTAAACTAAACGAATTCCCCTATAATAATTAGGAGGGAATCGGGTGAGTGGTAATATTCACTGGAATCACGTGAAGAAAGAAGGATGTCAAGTAGCTGCACACTTGTATTGTATAGCAGTAATAAGAAACCAACGGCTTCTCACCAAACATTCATTAATAATTAGGTCAACCCTATTTAGATTCAACAGTTAGCACCTTAATAACGTCCAAAATTTTGGGATTAGTCGTCAATCCCCAAATGTTACGTTACTTAGATTATGTTCAGTCATGGTTACCCGATAAATTAAATCCTGTTGTTGTAGCTTTAGAAGGACGAGGGGATACTAAAACCTAAAAAAGGAGTGGACACTACTACTAGAACTTGTGCAAATGACGAGGTATAACTTATTTAATACCTTTACAAATATCATTATAACGAAAAATGTGTATAACTTATAGATTAGAAAGACATGCTTTATTAAATGTTTTCGAATAGTCTGGTTCAATAGAGAGGAAAAAATTGCCGTTGTTGGCAAATTAAAACCCAATGGCAGGGTTTCGTAGAGGAAAATGACTAAAAGTTTAGGCATTAATTAACCACAACTTATTGAGAAGTGGACATGTTCTATTTGACCACGGCAAGTGTTCTCTCCCTCGAAAGAGATATGAATAAACAGTTTCTTAATTTGATCTAAAATTAATATGCATGCACTGTCCATCGCCAGAAAAAAAACATCATACAATTAAAATACATATACGTATGAAAAGTAAATACACATATAGTTATCTGTATTTGTGTGGAAATAGGTATGTCTCTGATATTGTGTATTTACTATTCATAGATCCATTCACATAATAGTGTCCATGAAACTAGAAGACACCAAAAACGCATTAATGATAGTTTCGCCACTTATATATATATATATATATATATATATATATATATATATATATGTATATAATATATGTGATTCTCCATAGTACCATATTATTCTCTAACTTCACTCTTCCTTCTTCGTCTGTTTCTCTCTCTCATATTGGTTCTTGAGAGATATCCGTGGACCTAAAAAAATAAAGAGGCCAATCTAGTAAAAATGGGAATATATTCTCTAATCACAGGGAGAAGAGGGCCAAGTGGGTTTGGTTCAGCTTCAACTGCTGAAGAGGTTACTCAAGGGATTGATGCAACTCATCTCACTGCAATTATCACAGGTACATACATATATATACGCGTACGATAAGTTGATTGTGTTTAACTATCAATGAAACAATTTAGATTACAGTTATGATACCATAACATCATTTTCACTAGATACATTTTGTGGTTTTTCCGGTTACCAAATTCGTTTGATTCAGTTTTTTTTATTATTATATTTGTTGGTCATATCATAGAGGAATGTAGTCGCAAACGCAAAACTAAGTCAATGCCATCGTAGCCATATTCATTGCTAACATGCAATGTAAAATTGTTTAAACAAAAATTATATTAATTTGACGTGTGATTGTCATTGTAAAAGGAGGGACAGGAGGAATAGGGATGGAGACAGCAAGGGTAATGGCAAAGAGAGGTGCTCATGTGGTGATTGGTGCCCGAAACATGGGAGCTGCAGAAAACGCCAAAACTGAGATTCTCAGACAAAACGCAAACGCACGTGTCACCCTGCTCCACTTAGATCTCTCTTCCTTCAAATCCATCAAAGCCTTTGTTCGCGACTTTCATGCCCTCCATCGTCCTCTCAATATACTCATGTACTTCTTCTCTCTCTTTCTATCACCCTTTAAATGCATTTTGACGGCCATTTTTAGCGTTTGGATCGTTGATTTTACGTTATATTATGGTAAATGTTGCACGTCAGAGTCAAATAAAGTTAACTAACATCATCCAACATTTAGCGTTTTTTTTTTACTTTTGATATTATGAACAGACAACGTCCCAAACTATTGTAATGATATTAATGTTACCATCTAGTTTTAACTGCTACTAGTATTTTTAACGTTGCTATTTTAACGTAATACCATTTAACTGCTAGTAATGTTATTAAGTTTACAATTCCTGGTGGTACCTACCACATGAGAACCACAATTAATCCCAGTCCCAGAACCTAACCTAGCAGTGTTTATGACCAGATTGATATATACATTTATAACTTCTACCAAGGAAAATGATTCTTTTTACTTATGGATACCTGTTAATATTGATATACATAGCACAAGTTTATCAGTGGAAGTATGAAACTGTATAAATAGGCTCTATATGGATATAAATTAATGTACAAAAAAGGTGTCTGCAGAAACAATGCAGGAGTTATGTTCTGTCCGTACCAACTCTCTGAAGATGGAATCGAACTGCAGTTTGCTACAAATCACATTGGTAATTGTCCTTTTTCTATGTCTATATATAAAGTTATGAAGCTTTTTTGGAGCATAAGCTTTTAGTTTAGTATTTAAAAAAAAAAATCTAAAAACTGAAACATCTTGGTTAGCTAAAAGATTGAAAAGTTAATTGTTGATGTTTATACAATGTAGGTCATTTTCTGTTGACAAACTTGCTCCTAGACACAATGAAGAACACTGCTAAAACCAGTGGTGTTGAAGGAAGAATTTTGAACCTATCATCCATAGCTCATATCTATACTTACCAAGAAGGAATCCAATTCAACAGCATCAATGACATTTGCAGGTAAATTCTTTAGTTGTTCCAAAACTTAGATTAATCTTGCAATTTGCAGCGTTTAAAACCTTTACTATCTTTCACACTGTATATCTTATATAACCATCTCGTTCTGTTTTCCAGTTACTCGGATAAAAAAGCTTACGGACAATCGAAACTAGCCAATATATTGCACGCTAATGAGCTCTCGCGTCAGCTTCAGGTTGCCTTCACACACATGAACAATACATCTAAGTACATAACAAACGAACAAACAAACCCAAAATCGGATTTTGTCTTTGGTTAGTTACTTGGAAGAACAAAAGAACTGATCAAAATGTTTTTTGGGGACATTGTTTTGTTTGGTAGGAAGAGGGAGTGAACATAACAGTGAATTCAGTTCACCCAGGCCTCATCCTCACCAATCTCTTCCAACACACTGCTATTTTAATGAGTAAACTTTCTTTCTCTGTTTTTCTATAGATAATATCCTTTTTATTTTATTCTAACGTCCATGTTTTCACAGGGTTTTTGAAGTTCTTCAGCTTTTACTTGTGGAAAAATATACCTCAGGTACTACAATACTAATAGAATCCTTAGACTTAGCCAGATTCAAGATATAATCCTATGACATTAATGCTAATTAACATCTCGTACTTAAAATGTGGGAAATAAAAGACAAATACTATGAGTATGACATTTTGATACTATATTCTGTCAGGGAGCAGCTACAACATGTTATGTTGCTCTGCACCCAAGTCTGAAGGAGGTAACGGGAAAGTACTTTGCAGATTGCAATGAAGTGACTCCAAGCAAACTTGCTAGAGATGAGACTTTGGCACAAAAACTCTGGGATTTCAGCGTTAAGCTCATCAACTCTGTCTCGAAAAAGAACTACCTTGGTTTCGAGGACACAAGCTAAAGAATTAATAAGAAGAATCTCTTGTTGTCCCTTAAGAGTGAAGAGTGAAATGTGTGAGATATGGATGTGATGTATTGTTTCAAAAAAAACGATGTTATCGAGTGAATATGTTCGTGATCATCTTTTCATAGCATGGACAATAAAAAAGGGTTGTTCACAACTTGATTATTACGTGGAAGATTCACTTTCTCTAACCTAACAGCTAAAAATCAAGAAATAAAAGAGTGAAATAAATATACATGACAACGAAGAGCATGCAGCAACGTGACAAACTCTTAGCCGTACGAATACTCCTACGTCCTACCTGTTCTAAAAGGAGATAATTTTCTGAGACAGAGAGTCAATAGTTAAACCATCCACTATTAATCTGTAATTTCTATTACCGTAGCATTCCTATTAACGAGACACCCTAAGAAAGCAACCATGGAACAGAACGTGAAGCGAACCTGATTAGGTTTATTTTGTTCGGTCCAGTCTAGAAGTCGGTAATAGCAAACCAACTCAAATGATATGATGTGCTTTAGTGACATCTCACATCCTGTAACGGTAATAGGGCATCTCCAACCTCAATCCATTTTTTCCTTTAAAATAGAGTAAAACTGATTATGGAGTAAACAATACTTTAGTCCAACTTCATATCTCATATTATAATAGACTTTATTTCATCTTTTTTTTTTGTTCATCACTCATTATGAAGTAAGTAACATAGTTGGAAAGAGAGAAACTGATTATTTACACAGTTGGAAAAATAATCAATAGACGTTCAAAAGAAAGTGCCCGATTGAGATATCAATTAGCATGTTGTCATTTGCAGTTCATTTTGTATATTTTATAAAATTTAAATAATACATTGACGATAAAATTTATAACCAACTTGGAAATTAAAATTTATGTTGACTATTTGCTTAAATGAATAAAATAAAATATGTAATCAATGCTTTAAAATACATCTTAAGTCAGAAAGAAGGGTGAAAAATGAAGAAGATCATCTATCTTTCTTTTTTTTTTTCTGGTCAAACTACATTTTATTACTAAAAAAGGAATAAAATCATCTATCTATACATAAGATATAAGCAAATACTCTCTACGTTTAAGAATAATACATATTTTAGGATTTTTGCATTTATTAATAAAACATAATAAAATTTAGTATATAATTTTTTGTAATTTTATATTTCCTATATTTCTAAATCGGTAAAACTTAAAAACGTAATTAATGTTCTTGAAATTGATAATTTTTATTATTAATTGACAAAAATTATATTTAAATATAAAATATATATCTTTTTAAAAAAAATTATTATTTTAGAATATTTAATTTTTAAAACGGAGAGAATACTACTACTCTTTGAATAGATTTAATATACTGGGTGATGGCGAGTTCAAATTAGGGTTTGGATGTTCGATCGAGATTGGGATCCGGGTGCTCATAGGAATTTCACGATTCGAGGAGAATCATATGGAGATGGGAAATTAGGGGAACTCAGCGGAGATCTGCGAATCAATTACCTAATAACGAGTTCGATAGAGTTTCAATCGAAAGGGGTTGGGAATGGAGATACGATTGGGCTTTTTAGGATATGGTTATCATTCAGATCCTCGGAGTGGATGCGGAATCCAGAAGATCAAGCACAATCATTAAGGGGTCGAACTGGAAATATCTTACAGATGGAGAAGGAACAGATATGGATCAGGTGGGGACAACAGAAGTTGTCGAAGAAGATAGAACTGGAGGCATTGTTGAGGGTAAGGGGGAAACGGCGGCGGAGAAGAAAACGGGGCTGCGCAAGCCTTTGTTTTCAGTTACTGGTGGACACAACTCCAAGTTTGCTCAAGTGCTTATGTAGCCTCGCAAACGGGTACAAGCTAAACAGAGCCTCCACAGGGGTGGTGGTGCTAAGCAAGTGGAAGAAAAGGGTACCTCACACCCGAAACAGCTACCCAAGCCTTAACTGTTTATGGATTGTGGGTGTTTTGAAGACAGCTATATTACGGGTTTGTTTGTTTTTTTTTACTTTCAGTTTTTTTGTTGGTTCAATAAGCTCTACGAGCAGTTCAAGTTTTATTTGGTATGTCTGGGTTTTAAATGGGCATTTATTAAAATGTGGTTTGTTTGGTCTTTGGAACGTATGGAATAATATTTTTGGTATTGGTTTTTGGATTTGGTTTATTTTGTTGAGCGTATGTGATCATAACAGGAGGGTTGGTATTCTCGAAGCGGTATTATTTATGCTGGTTATTGTTCTTAAAAGACAAATAAATGATTTGGCACTTGTGTGTTTTGTTGGTTTTGGGAAGTGGCTCACGACAGAACATAACGTTCTTGTTGTATCGACTCGAGACCTGTGGCTGGTCTCTTTAAACCAGTCGCAGATGGTTTATTTGGTGAAGATTAGAGTGGTTACTTTGGAAATAAAGGAATTGATATTTGGTATAGATATTGAAGATGATTTAGAAATGTATACAGATTATTCTTCTCTGCTTTACGTGAAGAACAAGTCTCATATGTTTGTTTTTTCTATCATGGTGTTTATTGGTTTCAAACTAGATGATGAGGTGGATTTGGAAATAATGTATATCATTGGAATAGGGACAGGGCGTACCATTATTATATTGAAGCCGTTTTATTGTGACGGGTGGAGTGAAAGTTTGGTGTTTTATGGGGTTATGGTGTTTTGGTGGTTGGGATTTCAGGGTATCATTAAACCCAATTTTGCTAACTCTTGGGAGTATTTTTATATTTTTTAATGAGAGCACTAAGTTGGAACTGTAGAGGAATGGGAAGTAAATGGACAATGAGTTATCTGCGAGAGATATGGCACAAACATAAACCAGATTTTCTTTTTTTATCAGAGACCAAACAGGAGTATGACTTTGTACACAGATTTCAATTACATTCGGGTTTTGATAATCTGGTTACAGTGGAACCAAATGGAAGGAGTGGTGGTCTAGCACTTTTCTATAATAATGAGTATCAAGTTAATATACTCTATTCAAGTAATCGAATGATAGATGTGGAGGCGGTGGCTTTGGGGAAAAAGGTGTTTCTCACATTTGTTTATGGAGATCCGGTTCAACAAATGAGGGAACAAGTGTGGGAAAGATTAACTAGGTATGGCATTGCAAGATCTGAGCCCTGGTTTATTATTGGTGATTTAAACGAGATTACGGGAAATCATGAAAAAGATGGAGGAGCTTTGAGAAGTGCGGATTCTTTTATCCCTTTTAATAACATGATAAGAAATACTGGACTTCTGGAATTTCCGGCTAGAGGGAACAAAATGTCGTGGCAGGGGAGAAGAGGAAAAGGAAAAGGGGCTGTGACTGTAAGGTGTCGGTTAGATCGCGCTCTAGCAAATGAGGAGTGGCATACTCTATTTCCCTGTTCTTACACAGAATATCTAGGTTTGGTGGCATCCGATCATCGACCAGTGGTGGCGTATCTAGACGATAAAGTTCACAGAAGGAAAGGGCAATTTCGGTTTGATAAGAGGTGGGTAGGGCAAGAGGGGCTTCTGGAATCCATTACGACGGGTTGGTCAGATGATAGGATTCGTAGCGAGGATGATATAGTAGCAAAAATTAGCAATTGTCGACATGAAATTGCAAAATGGCGGAAAAATAATCCACCTTATGGCAAGGAGAAAATAAGCGATTTACAAAAGGCCCTCGAGGAGGTTCAGACAGATAATGCTAGGTCACAGGAGGATATTGTGGAGGTCTCCAGAAAGTTACAAGAAGCTTATAAGGATGAAGAAGATTATTGGCACCAGAAAAGTAGGAATATGTGGTACTCTTCGGGGGATCTAAATACCAAGTTCTATCATGCCTTAACTAAGCAACGACGAGTTCGGAATAGGATTGTTGGCTTACATGATGCTGCGGGGAACTGGATTACAGAAGATATTGGAGTGGAAAAGGTGGCTGTTGACTATTTTGAAGAGCTGTTTAGTACCACTTCGCCGACAGGATTTGATAGTTTTCTCTCAGAGGTAACAACGGGTATCACTCCTCAGATGAATCAACGATTGTTGAGAGTGGCGACTGAGAGTGAGGTAAAAGAGGCTTTGTTTATGATGCATCCAGAGAAGGCGCCAGGACCGGATGGTATGACGGCTCTTTTTTTCCAGCATTCCTGGCATATCATTAAGAATGATTTGGTAACAATGGTAAATAATTTTTTGGTGTCTGGGGACTTGGATCCACGGTTAAATATTACTAATATATGTATGATCCCAAAGACGGAGAGGCCTACTAGGATGACGGAATTGAGACCCATTAGTCTATGTAATGTCGGGTATAAAATTATCTCGAAGGTTCTGTGCCAGCGGCTGAAACTTTGTCTGCCGTCTCTTATTTCGGAAACGCAATCGGCATTCGTGGCAGGGAGGTTGATAACTGATAATATTCTTATAGCTCAGGAGATGTTTCATGGATTACGGACTAACAAATCATGTCAAGGAAAATATATGGCAATTAAAACGGATATGAGCAAAGCGTATGATAGAGTGGAATGGGACTTTATTAAAGCTTTACTAGAGAAGATGGGTTTTGATCTTCATTGGATTAAATTAATGATGGAATGCATATCATCGGTTCAATATCGGGTTTTACTAAATGGACAACCAAGAGGCCTTATTATTCCGAATAGAGGGTTACGGCAAGGAGATCCGTTATCTCCTTATTTATTTATTTTGTGCACTGAGGCTTTGATTGCAAATATTAAAAAGGCGGAGGATGGGAAACAATTGACAGGAATGAAGGTAGCTCGAGCATGTCCTTCCATTTCACATCTACTGTTTGCGGATGATAGTCTTTTCTTTTGCAAAGCCCAGAGAGAGGAATGTCAAACTATTCTCAGAATCTTAAAGGAATATGAGATGGTGTCAGGTCAACTCATTAATTTTGAGAAGTCTTCGATCCAATTTGGACATAAAATTGAAGAGTCCAACAGACAGGAAATGAGAGACATCCTGGGCATTCAGAATCATGGAGGAATGGGAACTTATCTAGGATTACCAGAAAATCTTGGGGGTTCAAAGGTTCAGGTTTTTAGTTTTGTGCAGGATAGACTAAACAAACGGGTTAATGGTTGGACTTTTAAGTTCTTTACAAAAGGAGGAAAAGAGGTGATTATTAAATCGGTGATTACGGCATTACCAAATCATGTGATGTCTTGCTATCGATTGCCTAAGGCAACCGTAAAGAAACTGACAGGTGCGGTAGCCCAATTTTGGTGGAGCCCCGGGGGAAGTACGAGAGGTATGCATTGGAAATCTTGGGATAAAGTATGTGTTAGCAAGGAGGAAGGAGGACTGGGTTTTAAAGACATCACTGATTTCAATACAGCGATGCTTGGTAAACAGTTTTGGCGATTGATCGAGAAGCCAAATACTTTATTTTCTCGAGTTTTTAAAGGTCGATATTTCAGGAATGCCTCACCCCTGGAACCGATTCGCTCATACTCTCCGTCATATGGATGGCGGAGTATTACATCAGCTAGATCTCTGGTTAGCAAAGGACTAATCAAACGGGTGGGATCAGGATCTTCTATCTCTGTATGGAATGATCCTTGGCTCCCAACCACTCGCCCGAGACCAGCAAATAAAAACCAACACAATCTTTACCCTGACCTCACAGTGGCTTCTCTTATAGACCCCACTTTGGGAATTTGGAACTCGCAGGCACTTCAGGCTCTAGTGGATCCACAGGATGTGAAAATTATCGAGAGTATACGACTGAGTAGATATCAGTTGGAGGACAAAGATGGATGGCATTTCACAACAACTGGGAAATACACGGTTAAATCGGGATATCAGGTAGAACGAGTTTACCCGGATAGAGCAAAACCACCAGCATTTTTTGGACCTACGGTCGATGGTTTGAAATCATTCTGCTGGAAAGTCAGGTGTCCACCAAAGCTTAAACATTTTCTCTGGCAGTTGGTGACAGGGTGTATAGCGGTTAAGAAAAATTTACAAGCGAGAGGGATAACTGGCGATATATGTTGTACAAGATGCGGAGCTGAGGAGGAATCGATAAATCATGTGTTTTTCGAATGTCCTCCAGCACTTCAGGTTTGGGCTCTCTCAAAGATACCATCAAATCCAACTACATTTCCCACACAATCCCTTTTTGCAAATATGGATCATCTTTTCTGGAGAGTATTTCCGCAGTTAGATGATCATCAGTTCGCATGGATACTATGGTATATCTGGAAAGGAAGGAATAGTAAGGTTTTTAGTAATCTGGATATTGATCCTAGGGATACGCTCAAATTGGCGGAAACAGAATCAACCCTTTGGGCTGAAGCCCAACTAGTGAATGAACAGAGAATGGTCCCACAGGAAGAGATTAGGTCTTCACTGTTAAATCCAGGACGATGGTGTTTCACAGATGGTTCCTGGAAAGAGAAAGATACTTTCTCCGGCCAGGGTTGGCACAGCACTTTAGAAGGCTTCGCTGGGTTGCTGGGGGCGAGGAATGTTCGGGCTAGCCTTTCTCCTCTACATGCGGAGATGGAAGCACTACTATGGGCTATGGAATGTATGAGGAATTTACGTCAATCTCAGGTTACGTTTGCAACGGATTGTTCTCAATTGGTGAAGATGGTTTCGGAACCAGAAGAGTGGCCAGCGTTTGCAAGTTATTTGGAAGACATCAAAAGTCTGAGAGCAAGTTTCCTACAATCAGAGATCGTCCATGTACCAAGAGCGCAGAATACAAAGGCGGATAGCCTAGCACGCAGTGTTAGGATTCAGCCGTCTTTCGTCGTTCACATGGATCAATATCTTCCGGCTTGGTTTACAGAGTCTATATGAGTCTGTAAAGTTGACGACAAAAAAAAAAAAAAAAAAAAGATTTAATATACTAACAAAATTCTGTATTTATTATTGAGTTTTGCGTCTAGTTGATATATTTTAATATAATTGTTTCCGGACTTCAAAGCCTTTTCATATTTCAATGTAGAAGACCCACGAATCTCGCGGTCAATGTCAACTATAGCTTGTAAGATTCAGATAAAATTTTCAAAATATGGTAATTTCTTAATATTTACACGAAAAAGGCAATTCTGAATCACAGTTTTACCACAGTAAATTTTGCTTGTCACGATTTAGAACATCAAAATATGTTATAAACTTATAAGCTTTCCCCTGTATTATTCATTCAGCACCAGCAGAAGTCCAAAATCATTTAACATATGTAAATACAAAATTACGATCGATTCATTATCATTTCAGTTATTAAACAAAGACAAATCTGATCATTAAGCGAGAGCTTTAAAAGAAGACAGAAGAACAACAACAAAATGGCTTATATTTTAAATTAAAACAAAGGATAATTTGATATCAATTAGAAGAGGCGTTCCCTTCCTTGCTAACATTGTCGTCATTGCTGTGACGGTTTGCCGGAGGAGCTGCCGGAGATGGCGGAGGGATCTGATGGCGTGGTGGCTGAGAAGGGATAGAGGATGGAGGATTTGCTGTGAGAGAGATGTCTGAGAGATCCTCGAGAGAGATAGGAAAAACGGTCTGAGAAGGTCTTCTCTGGTGACGGCTTGGTCTCTCCGACATTGTGAGTTGTGGATTCAGACAAGATGGATAGGGAGCAGAGAAAGAGAGAGAGATAGAGATAGAGAGAGAGTGTTTGATTTGTTTCGAGTGATGAGATCGAGATAGTGAGTTTATATAGGGAGGGTTAAAACACATGGGGTTAGGTAGACGGTGATTATCCGAATTGAGCGCATGCAATGGTAAATTCTTTTGTTTAAATAATAGTCAATTTATAATTTTTAACTATTATAAAAAGTATGAATTAAATGAAATATGGAACTCTTTGCAAAGTAGAAAGATATTCGATCCTACTACATTTGAAGTAAGTGATTATCAGAGTTGAAGAAGAATTCGTTTTAAAAACTCTTTCCAACGTGTACCACCATTGGTTCTATGTATTTAGTAATTATCTTTAATGTTTTCATAGTTTTGTGCATGGTCAGATGATTCAGATCCAAAGTTATGAATAGTAAACATCTCCAACAAGTCAAAATACAAGTTACCTAAAAAGGTCTGACTTTGCTTAGGCAAATGTTTAACTAAGATTTGACCATAAAATTATACGTGTTTTAGGTAAATAAGTTGCAATGTATCCATCAGATACACGAGTCCACACGGCGTAGGAGATCGATACATGGTTAGTTGTATCTGAATAGTAATACTTCTGCAGTATCTTATTGGTGAAAAAAGTAATTACTACAATTAATTGTAATCTTCTCCAATAACCAACAAAGTTCATTGCATTTAGTGGTAACCGATAAGTTCACTGCATTTGCTGAGAACATGTGACATGTAAAAAAATATAGGTCTGACAGATATTAAAAACTCCCGATAAGATTTTTGAACATTAAATTAGGAACCCTCAATTATTTTATGATTGTAATAACTTTACTTTTTCCTGCCTAGAGGACAAACATTTCTCCCCCATGTGGGGAGATGTCAGTCTCATTGGAAGTAAATGTTGTTACAAGTCCCGTAGAGTCATACAGACACGTATGCAAATACGTATGATGATTAAAAATTTGGAGTTGTTTTTTTTTTTAAATGATCTAAAGAAGTTACAGTACATATTGTTGTAGATGATTCAAACACAAATGGGAACCTACATACACAGAGGGTAAAGAGGTAAAGACCAAAGACAAACACAGAGAGTTATGGACACTGCTAATTATAGATGAACTCGGAAGTTCGCTGGATCTCTAGCAACTTCAGTAGTTCGTTGTGCCACTGCACTGAGTTGGGCTTTATTGGGCTTTGTGACTCTCAGCACACGTGAAAATAGTTTAGGCCCGTAGATATGACAAACGTTTACCAATCAAACTCGGATGATAACTGAGCAAAAATTGTTTTGGAAGTATGATAACAGCGCTAATTATTTGGGTTTCATTTTCGTTTTCTCTGAAATTGTTTAGCTTTGACTGCTTTTACAAAAAAAAAAAATCATATTAGGGTTTGTTCACTAAATATGCATTGAGATTAGATTAGATGGTTTATAAATAGATGAGTATTTATGCATACACTGCGAATGAAATTGCGTTAAACAGAAAAATATATACCAGTTCAAAAAAAAAAAAAATATATATATATATATATACCAGTTAAAAATATATATATATATATATATATATACCAGTTCAAAATAAATATATATATATATATACTGCAGCTATTTTGAATTTATATATTCTTATTGTTTCCACTTCCAAAGTATTTGTTGAAACCGGTACCAGCTGATGGATGTGTGTTGCAATAACTATATTGTATTAGTGATCTTGTGAACTTTGTACCAGCTATTGAGTTTCCCAACAAGGAGTCCTTCGAAAAATACCGTTACCAAACTTGGTGTTGGTGGTCCCCCAAATGGCCAAAAGGTTCGAGAATCCAACAACAGAAGATGTGGGGGAAACACACGTACATCGAACTCATGTCCTAGTATACTAAGTACTTATAATTTTGTGGAACACAGTACTGGGGGTTAGTTTTGATTTTATCGGAATGATGGGTTGAGAAAATAACAAACCACATCGTCATATAATAGTACGTGAGTAAGTGAGTTGAATGTACGAATGTTAGTATTTTGTTTCCAACCAACGTTTGTCAGGGAATTGCATTTTGGATTTGTTATTTGTAAGACTATTTTCTATAAAACCCATATTATTCATTATATAATGTGGTATCATACTACAACCTCTCTTGGCCATTACCATTACCACTACCCGTCCATATGGGTTCCGGACAAACACACACACCCGTGAACTGTCCATCTCCATATGTATTTTTTATAAAACCCATATTATTCATTATATAATGTGGTATCATATTACAACCTCTCTTGGCCATTACCATTACCATTACCCGTCCATATGGGTTCCGGACACACACACACCCGTGAACTGTCCATCTCCATAAGTATACTTTATTTGATACACACTTGTTGTTTGGTTCATTGAAAAAGTTAGGCTGACGTTTGATTTTATATATAATGAAATGGCATAATTGTTGTTGTAAAATGCTTCATAAAATTTAGCCAAACTTTCATTTATCAACCTAACATTAAAAGGGGCTTTTTTATTCCACAACACTGTTTTTGTCGTAGCACTATCAACCAATACCAGACAAGATCTAAACTGTCTTACTTTTTGCTATAATTTTAATTATTCAATCTGATGCTGGTGTAAAACTAGGCCATGAAATAATCTCTTACTTCGGTTTTTGTTAGGTGAGCTCAAATCAAATTAAGAATTTGAACCATCATAATTGAAAAACAGCGGTTTTGAGTTGAATTGTAAATAGTATTCATTAGTAAGATATATTTTGTAAAAATAAAACTCTCACGGTCTAAACATGTCAGTTCAAAACCAAAATTGTCGGTAGCTGGTACGAACAAACATGTAAATTATCGACAAAAGACCATGTAAATCAATAGAAGTAGTTTAGAATTTGGTGGCATTACTACAGGGCAAAATACAAAAGAATATGATTAATTAGATACTAATGACATGAACACATAAAAGCACTATTTAACAGATGCTAAAGGATAATGATTACGGTCATACTTTTACTATTAAGTATTAACCATATAGGTGGGTCTAACTTCACGTGGTTCGGGCTCCATCGTCACGTAAGCTTACCAGTTATGCATAGTTCATTGCATTCCCCGTCCCGTCCCGTAAAATCTCTTGTAATCTCCTCTCAACCAATCATAAGCAGAAGCCCACGTGGGATTATGGGACCCATCACGATCCCAAAGTTACAAGTCAGCTCTCAGCAGCTGATACTAGCAGAAACCACCACCCCCTTTCGATTAAGGATAATATATTTAATTATTAAAATATTAGGAATATGTCATTGTATCATTTCTTTTATTTCTAACTGATATATGCTCTTTGAGTCTCTTTTTTTACTTTATGTTCTTCTAATTATCAGTTATCAGGTTGTATAATCACTATTAGCTGATTCCATGAATATAAACATAAACATGTCAATTTAAATTAAAAAGCAACATACGTGATTTGAATTTTAGTTACCTATAATCAATAAAAATAAAACAAACCCTTGTCCATTTTAGGCCATTCCGTCACTATATAATAAAAAAAACATTTTCTCCTTTTCTCTTCTAGATATTTTGTCTTATAAATATTTTTGATGTCCATCTTCATTTCTTTTCTTGTAGTGTTTTCACCTGCCTTCTTCTTCCCTCATCATTTCTCTCGACATACGAAACTACTCTTTAAATCTCATATCATGGGTGATCATAACAGCTCACAAGCATCTTACATACATTTGGTACCGATTTTAATCACTTTTTCTTGTTCTCAAATCACTCTGATCTTGACATGTCGTCTCTTGGTTGATGCTGATTATATGGTATATACTATACGATCGTCATTCCTCATCATAGTATACAAATTGTCTTTTATGGGACGCAGGTGCATCATTTGATAGAAGAATGTATAGTACTCAACATGGGCAAAGAAGAGTGTATGGATGCTCTGTTCAAGCATGCTAATATCAAGCCTATCATCACTTCCACAGGTAAACACACACAAAACACATCCCTGACACACACACATATATATCTATATATATGGAAATTAATAGATATATTAGATATGAATATACGATAACTGGTAAATTTGGCAGTGTGGAAGGAGCTAGAGAAAGAGAACAAAGAGTTCTTCGAGGCATACGAGAGAAGAAGAGAAGAAATAGCGACCGAGAAAGAGACAGCTCGAATAATCCAAGATTTGCTCTCACGAACTACAATCTAAGATCACGACACCTTCGTACTTACACATACATATATGCATGTGTTTTTATATATGTATGTATGAATGAACCGATTCTATATGCTTTAAAATATGTACTTTTATTTTTCAGAAGGGAATGAATAAGCTTTCACCAATGGAAAATATGCTTTTCATTTTACTTCCTAATTGAAGATTTGTATCATCTTATAACTATGATACGATTTGTTTAGATTGTGGCGATTTTACGGTAAGAAAACTGACAGACATCGAATGGTGGATATGCCACGTGAAATACACGTGGAATGACGTGGGAATGTTCGTCACTGCATAGGATTGCGTGTTAGGATTTGGTGATGACTGTTAAAAGCTATGGTTGCCTTTTTGTTTTCTTGTCTTTTTAGTGTTGAAGCTAAAGGTTGGTTTGTATGGCGAAGAACTATTACTCTCATCTTTTATTTATTGCTCCCTCCATATTCAAACACCGTATTTTCGGTCTATTAATTGGACCGACCCGACTGGACCATTCTTTAACTTTTTCCGTATGTATAGAGATGAATAATAGTGGACGAACATCGGTATGTACTTGAGATGACAAATTTAGTTTCAAATAAGTTATATACGTTATTCATTTCTTCTTATATACTTTTACAATATTAATCTCATTCTGATTTGTGAGCCTGTAAAAGTTAATAGTTTTGGCCAATTGATTTTCATTGGCTGTTAGTTGAAGCGTGACAAACAACATCTTGTAAATAAACTTCGACATGGTCTATACTCGTTATAACTGAACCAATAGACATCTATACTATGTTAAAGTATTCCTAAATAAAAGGATCGTATTTGTTAAAATATATGACTGAAGTTAAATCACATATCAAACAACATACAATCTTTGTTTATATTTCTATAGATAAAAACATGTCAAAGTGATTACAAACGAGATTAAATTCCTCTCTCAGATTGTTGATCTTGGACATCTGCTTTACAAGACACTGTTAATGTTTCCCCTATGGATTGCCCAATTTGTTTTTTTTTCCTTTACACCGTTTGCCAAATTTAAAAGAACAAACAAGTACCTAAATGTAAAAGTCAGTCAACATTGTTTCTTCAAAATTGAGTGTGGTACCATTTTTTTTACTTTCAGAGTTTGCAAAACGAAATTTAAATTCTAGAAAGCGAACAAGAAAAGATGTCAACACCACAAAAGAGAAAAAGAGCAAGCAAGAAAACGAAATGTTTAAAACGACAAACTTTGGAAACACCAATGAATACGTAATGTAATGTTTTTCATGCAGTTTCAGTTATTTTATTTTCTATTTGTTATTAGAAAAAAGTTTTGGACGGTCCATTTTATTTGCGTAAACTTCGCATATACTTGTTGTTCTAACGTTAACATCACATTTGCTCAATCTAAGTGTTTTCATGAACGTAGAAATCAAAACAAAAATTCGTAGCCACAAGTTCACACGAGTATAAGACGAAAAAGAGTTCCAATGAAGAAAAAAAATCAGCAAATGATGGGATTCTTTTTTGTTGTGATTCAGTTATGACTTTTGTTTTGTATGAGTAATGCTGATACTAGCGGTAACCTAAAGAGGACTAACTTCTTAGACGTCATGACAACTAGGTTTATTAGAATGGAAACCAGCGAAATGATTAAAAGTTTAAAACGAATCAAAGACATTGAATAAAAACAATGAGATTTTGTTTTATTTGTATTGATATGAAGGGATTGATGATGAAATCTACTATCTAAATGATGCCTCTATCGCGATGAAAGGATGTTTTTCATTTCATACACACTTTAACCAAATATTAAACTTTTAGTTTTGTCAATGAAGATTTTGGTATCTTCCCCTTTGGTAGAATCATTACTTTTTTTTTTTGGTAAACTGCTCGATACTAACTACTTAAGAAATTTTGTAAATTCTGATGCCAACACACACAATGAACTTACAAAAGAGAGTAACGTTTTTCACAAACTGTCTTCCAAAATAAACATAACAACACTGAAGAAAACATAGCAATAAACTTAACAGAAAAAGGAATACATGTAAAGAGAGATTACTTCTGAATAGTCTCAGGCCACACCTGGGCGTTTTTAACTTTGGAAATACTCGCTAGCACAGCTAACGGCGTTACGTCTCCTGTCACAGTAACCTTCTTCGCAGCGAAGTCTATGTTAAACGACGTCACGCCTACACACAACGACCAAAAACACCAAAACAGGTATTTTAACAACCTTAAAGATCGAAAGATAAAATTCAACAATATAATTAAATTAATTGTTAATACCTTTCAGTTTCGAAAGATGTTTCTTGACTTTTCCTGCACAGCCTTTGCAGTGAAGTGACACTCTCAAGACTACCACCTTTAAAAGAAATATTGTTAAGTTTTTGTTTCAGACATAACCTCATGCTTGCAAAAATTAACGTAGTGTTTGATTATTTACTTGGTCGGAAGACGGGTCCTTCTCTGTTGGCGGAGGCGACGGTGGAGGAGGAGGTGGTGGAGGTTGTGGAGGAGAGAACTTGAAATCCGGAGACGAAACATCTTTATCTTCAAGAGAGCTTTGAGATGCTGTCGGAGAAGCTTTTGTGTGTTCGGACAAAGGATTATCTGGAGATGAAACATCTTTATCTTCATGAGAGCTTTGAGATGCTATCGGAGAAGCTTTTGTGGATTCATAGAAAGGATTATTCGGAGACATAACCGGGTCATAGTCCAAGAATCCATCGAAGAAATCAGGTTGCTTCTTCTCCAAGAAAGAAGAAGAAGAGAGATGCTTAGAGGCGTTTATTACCAATCTATCTTCATGAGTCTTATCCAAATCTTCATCCATGGTTATCTCCGGTTCAATAGGTACTGGAATCGGGTCAGAGTCCACAAACCCGTCAAAGAAAACCGGGTTGCTCAGTAAGTACCTTGAAGAACCTTGAGGAGTGTCACTGGTAAAACAACTAATGGACGACTTACCAGCGTCACATTGACTTTTCTTGCTCTTCCTCTTCGAAACACGTGTTGTCTCGCTGCTCTCTAGACCAAGTCTAGTCTTGAGAGGAGTATGATACGTAGAAGACGAAGAAGGAGGAGCAGATGAGGAGTTGTGGTTAGGAGAAGGTGGAGGAGTGAACCTCCGACCGTCACGTATGATTGGGTTATGACGGTCGATGGCTCGACCACCGAGCCGGACCGTGGGTGAAGAAGAAGAAGGTTGTGAGGGTTGGTCCATGGTTGAGCAAATGTTTCTTGTTGATGCTTGAGATGCACATAACATTTTTAATGCTCTTTTTTTTTTTCTTACGATGTAAAATAGTTTTAAGAAACAGTCTATAGTTGTTGTATAGAAATAAAAATGGGGAGAGGTTGCTTTGGTGACATAAATGTATATATTTAGGTTCTGTTAAAAGATAATTTTTTGGTTGAGAGAATCGACTTTAAAAAAAGTAGTATTGTTATTCGGATTCTTATCAAACCAATGTATTGAGATTGTTAGGTGGACTTTGAAACCGTGTCGAATTATTGTGATTCGAATGAGTTGATGGCCATGCCTTACTGATAATTTCGAATCTAATTCTCATAAAAACCATACCAAAAAAAGTTCAGAATCTGATGCTCTTTTGGGGGCTTATTGACGAACTTATTCCTCTCTGCTTTCACTATTCCACTTTTCTCTCATCTTTTCGCCTACAAATACAGCCCATGAAGTGTGTCCTTTAGTTATATAGCCCATGACTCAAATATATGGTTCTTGGGCTTTTACGGCCCATTATATTTGACTCATAAATGGGTTTTCAACTCATTCGCATCGTATAAATTTGCATTGTTACTCAAAATTAGGGTTTTGCAACATTTGGAACCAGAAACGAGGAAGCAGAGTTCAACACCAGCAAGCTCACGATGGGTATGAAGATGAATAGATAGATCCATTGAGTATCCTTCCTTTTTAAATTACGTAGTTCTGATTAGTTTAACTGTTGTTTAGCAAGGATTAAGGTTCATGAGCTCAGAGAGAGATCGAAGACAGATCTTCAGAGTCAGCTTCAGGAGTTTAAGGCTGAGCTCGCTCTCCTCCGTGTCGCTAAAGTCACCGGCGGTGCCCCTAACAAGCTTTCCAAAATGTATGTATTTGCCTTCTACATTTACTCATAACACAGTGACAGAGCATGTATACATTTGTTTCGAATTAGTCTAATTTATCATTTCAATTTTAGGATGACAAAAGCATTATTTAGCATTGTCTTTATTGTTAGTTAAATCGAGAAGGTCAGAGAAAGTTAGCATATGTTTTGGTTTTGTAGCATTTGGAGGAATAGTTCACATTTTGAATATATAATGTGTGTTGTAGATATGCAAACAAACTTATATCTCAAAACTATATTATTTGTATTCTTAGTTTTTGTTGGGTTTTTATTTGACAAATATATTACTTGTAATATTTACTTTGATCTTTCAGCAAGGTGGTGAGGAAATCAATCGCTCAGGTATTGACAGTCATCTCCCAGAAGCAGAAATTAGCACTAAGGGAAGCATACAAGAGCAAGAAGTTTTTACCTCTTGATCTCCGTCCCAAGAAGACTCGTGCTATCCGCAGACGTCTTACCAAGCATCAGGTCTTTATCCTCATTTCCAACGTCCACATTTTGCTTGGTTCTTGTTATAAAATTGTTCCATCATTGCAAGTTATCCTTATCTGACATTTGTATATCATTGGGTTATTTGTGTTGCAGTCTTCTTTGAAGACAGAGCGTGAGAAGAAGAAAGAGATGTATTTCCCTCTGAGGAAGTATGCTATCAAAGTCTAGTTTTCCTTCTCTCCTTCTTAGCGCTACTAGAAGTGATTCTGCTTCTTGATTGTTTCGCTTATGTATTCTCCTCTTTTTTTTTTTTTTCCACCTTTCATTTTTACTCAAGTTTTGTTATGAATATCTTCAAAGACCTTGTTGAAATTGAACGTTTCATTTTGTCATCGTTTAGTTGAAGAGGATAAATGAAAACAAGTCAGTTTGGTTAATAGCTTTATGGTTCGAGCTTTTTAGGATTATAAATGTAACGTATTGCAGCTGAATGTGGTTGATTAAAAATATAAAAAACTTTAACGACCACAGTGGGAGTCGAACCCACGACCTTTTGATCCGAAGTCAAACGCGCTAATCCACTGCGCTATGCGGTCTTGTTGATAAAGTGTTTGACGTTTGATTCATTCGCTTATATCATGTTTGCCATGGTACGATTTAGGAGTTTCAACCCAACTTTCAACGATAATTAAGTATTTTTCAGCATTCCAACCAGAGTTAACTAACTAAATGGCCGTAACGTTTTGTATCAGTGTCCGTTGTTTTCCCACGTCCACACAGATAATACCCCAATAATGGAGGGTCCTTTATTAAAAATATCTTGATGTCATGTTCCAGTGACAATAGTTTTATTTTCTTTAAATAGGCAGTGACGATAAGTTTGTTTATCTATATTGTTCAGTGGCGCAGAGAAAAACTTCATTTCAGTTCAATTTCCTTTGTTTTCTATCAACTTATTTATTTAAAGTTGATACTATTTGTTTGCCGATAACATGCTTTGTTCTCTGCACTTCATGATATTCAATAAATTATAGTCTGTTCTATCAACTTGAATGGTAATAAATTAAAAATGGAGAAAAGTATTCTTACTTTTACTATAATTTTTGGCATCTTCCTGATTGTTCTTCATAAAAGATTAAAATCTATAAGATAACACTTTTCTCTAATTCTCTGATTGACAACCAATATCTGAAAAAGGGTACTCCTCATTTTATGCATCATAGATTAGATAAGCTTTTGACTTATATATCAGATGTTTGGTAAAACTGTTATTGAATGAAAATTCTAAATTAAAATGTTAAATTTAGATTTAAGTTTTATGTTTCATTCAGCTTTATTCAAACTGTCGTTTAACCTTTTGTTTTTCTAAGCTTTAAAAACAATCATTAGTAACCAAATAAAACCGAGTTTAGTACATGTGTTATATCAGTTTGCAATATCTCAAAGACTCGAAGCAAATATGATGTTTAGGTTCACAACTGTTTAGTATATAAAATTAAATTGGAAATCAATAACAACGAGCAAGTGATGTACTATTTTGAGTCGACAGTAAGTAGGTCTGATAATGTTATTGTAATAAGAAGATAATTATGATACGAAACAGCACAAGAGGCCAAAACCACGAGCAGAGAAGTTCTGTTTCTTCTCCAAAATTCATGTGACTCTTGTCGAATTCATCTTCTTCGATCTGTGTTCTTCATTTGTCTGGCCAAATCTCAAATCCCAAAGATTGAAACAAGAATCGTCATCATGAAAGAGGATAACAAGAAGACGATGACGAAGCAGATAACTACGAGGCGCGACGACACGCCGCTACACACGGCGGTCAGAGAAGGCAAAACAGAGATTCTCTTAGAGATGATCGGCGAACACGACGACGACGGCGCAGAGCTGAAAGAGCTGCTGGCGGAGCAAAACCAGTCAGGTGAAACGGCTCTGTACGTTGCAGCTGAGTTCGGCCACACCGACATGGTCAAGATTCTGATGAAACACTCCGACTCCGTCTTAGCCGGAACCAAAGCCAAAAACGGCTTCGACGCCTTCCACATCGCCGCCAAAAACGGCAATCTAAGTGAGTTGACTTCCATGTGAATCTTTACTTTAGTTAATTTGTGAATTTTAATTCGAATTCAATGTTGTAGAGGTTCTTGATGTGTTAATGGAGGCAAACCCGGAGCTATCGTTTACATTCGATTCATCCAAAACGACAGCGCTTCACACGGCGGCTTCACAAGGGCATGGAGAGATTGTCTGTTTCCTGTTGGACAAAGGTGTGGACTTAGCAGCTATTGCGAGAAGCAACGGTAAAACCGCTTTGCACTCTGCCGCTAGAAACGGGCACACGGAGATTGTGAAGGAGCTGATTGGGAAGAAAGTTGGAATGGTTACGAGAGTCGACAAGAAAGGTCAAACCTCGCTTCATATGGCGGTTAAAGGACAGAACGCTGAGATCGTTGATGCGTTGATGAAAGCAGATCCTTCGTTGATCAATGCTGCTGATAATAAAGGAAACACTCCTCTGCATATCGCTGTCCGTAAAAACAGAGCAGAGGTAAGTTGTTGTTGTTTCAAAGTTACTTATTGTAACATCTCGGTTTTTGGTATAATTTAAAAGGCTAAAGAGAAATTATTTGGTTACGTATATCACCAAATTATATTTACTTTTTCGGTCATATCTCCATAAAAAAAACTCTATGTAGTGAAACGATGTGTGATCTATTGAAAATTGATTCGTTATGTAGTAAGACCAGAGCACCAAGAAAAGTCACGTAGTGATTGTAGATTCAGTAAACAAGTATTTAAAGCTTTTGAAAAATTAATGCACCACTTGTTGGATGGAATGAAACCCAAAACCGAGTGAACGGGCGTGAAAAACCATTAGTCCTTGGGCGGTCAGGGGTTATAGAATTTTTCATGGTTTATTGTTGTTAATGTTGTTTCAAAGTGAATACTCTTTTCTTGTTTTCTTTGCAGATTGTTCAGACGGTTTTACAGTACGATGAAGTGAGTAGAGTGGCGGTTAACAAATCAGGAGAGACAGCTCTTGACATCGCTGAGAAGACCAGCCTTCACGAGATTGTACCGCTTCTTCAGAAGATCGGTATGCAGAACGCAAGATCCATCAAGCCAGCTGCAAGTGTTGAACCATCAGGCTCCTCTAAGAAACTGAAAGAAACGGTCAGCGAGATAGGCCACGAGGTGCACACTCAGCTCGAACAAACCGTGAGAACGAGGAGAGAGATCCAAGGAATCGGCAAACGTGTCAACAAAATGCACACGGAAGGACTCAACAACGCCATAAACTCGACGACTGTCGTAGCCATTCTCATAGCAACCGTTGCCTTTGGAGCTATCTTCAACGTTCCAGGCCAGTACACGGACGATCCTAAAAACGTTCCTTCAGGGTATACACTCGGAGAGGCGAGAGCAGCTTCGAGACCCGAGTTCTTGATCTTTGTAGTGTTTGATTCTTTCGCGCTCTTCATCTCTCTAGCTGTTGTTGTGGTTCAGACATCGGTTGTGGTTATAGAGAGGAAGGCTAAGAAGCAAATGATGGCGATAATCAACAAGCTAATGTGGATGGCTTGCATAATGATCTCGGTGGCGTTCTTGTCGCTGTCTTTCGTAGTTGTGGGTGATAAGGAGAGGCCGTTGGCGATTGGTATAACAGCCATTGGAGCTTTGATTATGGTTTCAACACTTGGGACTATGTGTTATTGGGTTGTTGCTAATAGGATTGAAGGGTCTAAGTCGTCTCCAGCTTCAATGATGTCAGATGCTGATTTAGTTGATCACAAGCATAACCGGAAGCTTTATGCGGTTTGATTGGAGTGAAAGAGATAGTAGTTGAAGAAGACACATTCAAGAACAGAGAGATTTTTGTATCCAGAAATAAAAGGAGATCTCTTTGTTTGTGAAGATTCTGTATATGTAATGTAAGAAATGAAAAATAGTATATACCATTGTATAAGCTTTTACCTAAACATTACGTTGCAAGTAACATAAGAAAAGTAATGGATTACTTATCAGCCGGGTCTCGCTTTGTATGACCTAGGCTACCTACCTAACTCTTCTAAGGTGATCTAGGACCTTCCGAGTTCAGACTACGTGAAAATTTTATGCAATGATTATAATGATTTCAGATATAAGCAAATAATAAATTAACGAAGAATAAGAGAGCTGGATAATATATAGTCTGGCGACATACTGTCTCGTTGATGAGTCTTGAAGCTTAAGCGTCAGAAATCAAGCATGCCATGTTTGGTGTATGGCAATATCATGATTTTTTTTTGTTTTTTAATATCTTTTGTAATTTTATATCCAATTATTGTTTTAAAACCCCATTTATTCAAGAAAATTTTGCCACCATCTCTGTTTCATCCGGAAATTATTAATTGGGAGTTTGAAGCTTTCTGCCATTATTGTACAAATTAAGCGACATTACTTGTCCACGGGACCACGTCTATCTAAATTCGATTTATCAATAATGTATAACAAATTAAGGAAAAATATCTTATGTATTCATTTCCGAGTTTTAGGAAATACATTCAGGTTTGGTTATCTTCCACGTAATATTATTGTTTAAAAGAAAACTCTTGACACGACAAAAGGTTTTCATATATTAGTTTCTTTCGTGGTCGTGAAACGTGATTATGTGTGGTTCTCTAAGCCCCCACTAATCAATAATCATAGCAGGCGTGACACGGATTTTGGTAAGCACTTGAATATTAAATCCTCTAATTGTTCCACTTAACTATCCATCATGCACTAAACAACCTTCGTATAAGTGTGACTAATATATATTTCTGTATCATTTATAATTTGTAGATTGTGCAAGCTAAATCTTATAATGCGGTTAATTTGTAAAACGACGGTCTGTTGACTCTTCCAGTATTACACACGACGATGCCAACTAATTAAATGGGACACATATTTTAATTGAATGAATACTTTACCTCATTCTCTTCAAAGTCAACACAAAGAATGTTGGTGACTGAATATGCATAGGTTAACACTGCGAAGGAAAATGAATCAACATGGTACCTTTTCCGTTCATAAATAATATTCGAAACGAAAATGTAGGTTTATTGAGATTATCTATTCCTACGTCAGAAGTTGAGTTTTTTTGGTGTATGATTGATGTTAAAATTTATATATACGACGTGTTAGTTGAATCTTGAAACACATACATGATCATCTATATGGTCTATCTAGTAATTTAATTTGAAAGATATAACAACTTGGAAAATAATATATGTTTTTAGCTACGATTCTTCTTTTACTTGTGTTGAACAACTTTATTTTACACTTTTACGGGGAATGTTTTTTTACACCTTTAGTAATCCATGGGCATCCGATGCTGGAATTCCCCGCCTAACAGTTTTTCAATATAACTATTTTTTTGGGGGTAAGAAAGCTCCATATTTAAAAAAAAACTCATAACATGTATACTTTGCAATTCTAACATTATAGTCCCCCCTATTTTAGGTTTTTCTTCTTAAACGTTTCTTGAAAATCATATGTAAATGCAAAGTAATACATTGTCACAAGTTCATAGACTTTTTCGAGGTTTTATATGAAAACATTGCAAAATAACTATTCTTTCAAAAAATTGTTATTAATTTTTTTTTTGTTAAGATTTTAACATTAATTTTAACTCGCAACCGATATATTTTTGTTATTTTCTATCATCCTGAAGTTAACAAAATACTCATGCATGAATTGAAAGATCATCTATATATACTACAAAATAATTATACAAAACCAAGATATGCCATTAAAATTCTCTATACTACAAATTTAAATACAAAACAAAATCAAAAGTAAAGAAAGAAGAAAAAGAAGGAGGCAAAAAGACCAGTTTAAGATACTCTCAAAACAAAGAAAAAAAAACTCAAATATTAATTAAAAGTTTGATACAAGAAGGTAATGCATGAACTTAGCTAGTTTGGATCAACAACATCTACGGTCGCAGCACAAGAGAGTAATCTTCGAAAAAACCTGAACATAACAGAACAAGCTTGTTCTCTCTTCTTCTTCTTTCTAACTCTCCTCTTCTCACGACGGCGACCCGGTTTTGACATCTCAACGATGACATCAGTTTCCTCCTTATTCCCCTTCCTGAACGAGGCCGTTTCCTTAAACCTCCCTAGACACGAGGTTTGCGTCGCTGATGGCAGTACCTTCGCCGATTTGCTCTTGTCGTCGTCATCTTCCCGAGAGAACGTGTAGCTTCGGAGATACATCTGCCGGCAAGATATGCTATCCACTACACGCGCCGTTGGTACGCCGCCTCCACGTCGGACGGAGCGGACGAACTCTGCGTCCGACTCAGGCCACTTATAGAGATTCACATAAGTGGTACGAACCGGCACGCGTGTATCACGTGCATCGTCGATGCAGCTAGAGATGCATACTGAGTTCATGTTCTCTAGTATTTGTTGTTGTTGTTGTGACTTTTCCTCTCCGGTGAATCTGTATTGTGTATGTGTACTATATATGAGTGTATATTTTAAAAAGGTTTAGAGACGTGGAGGAATAAGTGAAGCTTAAATTTAAAGAAAAGATAAGTGGAGGTGAAAGAAGAAATGTTGAAAGAGCATGATTAAGGGAGGCAGGGGATATTATTTTACTTTCATAGAAGAGAAGGAGAAAAAGAATAGAGAATTTGTACTCCTTACACACCACTTTTCTCCTATTTGCACTTCATACCCTATATCCCTCCAATTTTCTTCCCTCAACATACCATTTTCCCCCCATTCAATGATATCCCACCTTTGTTAGTATATTTAGCTAATTTACTCAAAAGAATACATATGACAATTAGTAGTGGTGGGGGTGGTAATGACTGCTTTTTTGTTGTTATGTTTTAAAATGAAAGCAATATTAGTAGTAATTAACGAGAATGGGTTGTTATGATTTGGTGTGATTAAAATGTACAGTTGGTGTTTTTTCTTGTTGAAAATGATAAGTAATTAGTAATACGTAAAATAGTAGTATAACATAATGAATATGTGATTTGCAAGGTCTTAAATTCAATAATATTTTTATAGATTTTTCACTATTTCAAATAAGAAAATCAAAATTTGGGTAATGTCGGTCATTTCATTCCGCATATTTTAAACATTAGGTATGTCATGTAAGCAATTGTTTCTTTTACTCACTCATAGTCATATTTATAGTTTAAAAATCAAAGTTCCGACTTAATTTTTGAATTGTTAATCTTTATAAATAGTGTTAGTGATTCTAACGTATCATAACATGGCTTAAAATGTGGTAGTGTATACTGAGTGAACTGTAAACGACAAAACAACCGAACGATGTATAATAATACATTCTGATTAATAACCACAAATGTTAAATTATTCGTCAAGCTCTCATGGCCTCAGTTTTTGATATGAATATATGATGGGCCATGCAAGAATCAAGCTCCCACATTTGCTTAGCTTTAAATGGGCCTGTATAAGAAAAGCTTTTGTTTTAAACATTTTTCGCAGAGGTAAAAAGCTTATCTTGACGAAAGAAACATTTTGCGCCAAAAAAATGTTTCCTTCGCTTGCGTTAGCGACGGCACCAATGGCCTTGACGATAATCTCTGCAAGGAGACGGTCCCAAGTCACGCAACTTTACGCAAAGAAAACCAAACCGGAGAAGAAGCGGGCAACGACAACGTCGACGAGCGGTTTCTCGGGAAGAACATCGAAGGAGCTGACGTGGCAGTGCATAGAAGGCTGTGGAGCTTGCTGTAAGCTTGCGAAGGACTTCGCTTTCGCCACACCTGACGAAATCTTCGACGACCCTGATGACGTTGAGGTCTGTTTTGTTTTGTCACCCACCACTTGTTCGACGAAAGTCCTCTGTTAATTGCTTTTGAAAGTTGAGATGTTATTGCTTTTTAATATATTATAGCTGTATCGAAGTATGATTGGTGATGATGGATGGTGCATAAACTACGACAAAGCTACACGCAAATGCTCCATTTATGCTGGTAAATTTTGTTAGCAATTCTCTGTGGTTATATCTGATTTGAAGACTGAGACAATGATGAACGGTTTGTGAGTCCAGATCGTCCATATTTCTGCCGGGTTGAGCCAGAGGTTTTCAAGACTCTGTATGGGATCGAAGAAAAGAAATTCAACAAGGAAGCTTGCAGGTATCATCAGTGTTCCTCTTTGGTTGGTCTTTATCATTTTCCCTTGCAAGAAGCCTCTTTCACAAGGTCTTATCTGATGCTAACTCTAAATTTATATCCGAATATTATTAAGAAACTCTTGGGTTCAGCTGTGTAAACTTGCTAAGATAAATGGATGATTCCACAACTCATTTTCTTACCGGTAATAAAACAATGTGGGACGCTAAAATGTGAGAAGGAACTGATTATTGTTTTTTTTTTTTTTACGTTTCAGCTGCTGCATTGATACCATTAAGACGATTCATGGCCCAGATTCCAAAGAACTAGATAATTTCAACCGTGCTATCAGAAGTAGTCCAAGCTCGAGTTAGCAGCCTGATTAACTCTAAGGTAGGTTCTGATTCACTACGTTTATATAATGTTCCCTCAATGCACTTGTGTAATGCAATGAGTACAATAGCCTTATAGTATTAGAAAGTTATACCAAAAACTGAGATCGTTACTGCCATCTCTCTTCCCTAAAAATCAAAATAACCTGCAAAAAAATCATGAAAGACCAAAAAAGGTTCCTGTGCAAAGGCCATGTCATAGCACAGGTTCAAGTCCAAGTTCATCTTCAGGTTCATCATTTTCCTCAAACAGCTTCATAAACCTGGCTTGATCTCGCTGCAGCTTCATCCTCTTTGAGTGCCTAAACATGAATACCCCTCCAATCACAACAAGAGTTGCACACAACACCCCTGCCACAATCGCTATCGCAACTTTTGACCCATTATCTCCTTCCTCTTTTGAACTTGAACCCGTCGTTGCTCCAGCAGATACTGCAACACACACACATTATTGCATTTAGATTCATATCTGTTACTTCTGTTCATCAATTTCGTTTATTTTGACAGGAAACAGATAAATCAAAGGTTATTACTCACCGGAGTCAAGTTTGGCACAACCATGGCAGACAAAAGTAGCATTAATCTCTTTTTCCTTAAAGTGCATATAGATTTGGCTAGCAGAGAAATCAGATGGACAAAGCTCCCATTCATCAAACTCTTTGTCTGATATCAGACTGCCTTGTTCATAGATTCCGCATCTCTTACATTTCTCGCCACTGATCTCTGTCATAGGCTGTGTAATAAGCAAATAGAGAAAAGAGACATCTAAGTTATTACAATCTTTGACTCTTATTAATTGATGTTAGTAATATAAACATATGTAAAAGCAAAATGAAACTTGCCTGCCATGATTCTTGACCGCGAAAAGTGTACAATATATCTGATTTGGTAACATCAGGAAGAACAGTCTTGTTCTCTCCTTTGCATTGGAAGTAGACCGTGTGTTTGAGTTTGAACCAGTCATGCTTCGTGAATATCTCGATGGAGTTCAGTGTGATAGATTGTGCTCTAACAGATCCTGCAATTTCGAAGATAGAAACCCATTTCTATAATAATATATGTTGGTGGCTAATGCACAAAGGAGACATACTCCAAATCTTTGATATCCTAATGCAAAACTCTCCCACGCAAATCGTTCTATGGAAACAGAACATGAAGACATGGGTACAAATTTGGTAAAGGCAACAAGCTGTTTTGTTCCCTGGGAAAATTGTTGTGTACGTTACCTGGAATCAACGTATTTGAGAGGAGCCAGAATAGAAGATTTCTCCAGATCAACATATTCATAATCGTCATTTTTATTTGCTTTTGTTGATTTGTTTTCGTTCAAAGCTCTCTTTTATTTTTTACCAAGGAAACAGAGGATGAAGAAGAAAGCATTAGAGGAAAAAGAGGGAGAGAGATCCAGAACGACACGTGCGTGCCACGCACACATCCTCTTAGACATTCTCCATCTTCAATTGCATATTCAATACACAACAATTGGTAACGTTCGAATAGAATATCGACAGTGACAAAATGAATATTTCAGTCAAAACAACTCATAAAGACCTTATTATCATTCTTAGGTTCGTTAAGAGTATAAAACATTTTTTCGAAATTATTTAGTTAAATTTTTGAAACTTTCTTTCAGTAATAAATCGAACAAAATCAGTTTACATATGTTCTGTATGGCCGTTTTCTTTTCAACAAATTAAGAACATTAAAAAAAAACTGAAAACGAACAGATGAGACACTCTGTCAAAGCTTGTCAGAAAAATGGCAAACTACTAACCGAATAATGAATCTCTCCAAAGTAAAAAAGGAAAAACCTGAGACAGAACAGAGAGATCGAGGAATGAGAGACGCGGAGACGACTAAGAGAGAATGTCGTCTTCGTTGTTTCGTCAAATTTTTCTCTGCATCTCCTCTCTCGTCCTTCTCTTCTCCGGCGATGTTCCCTCCGCCGCCGGAGCTCCCTCTACACGTGCGATGATGCGAGAAAGACGGAACAAGCTGCAAACGATGGAGTTTTTAAACGCGCACAACACAGCGCGGGTAGCTTCAGGCGCGTCGCATCTCAGGTGGGATCAAGGCCTGGCCCGTTTCGCAAACGATTGGGCCAAACAACGCAAATCGGATTGTAAAATGACCCATTCGGGTGGGCCCCACGGGGAGAATATATTCTGGTACCAAAGGAGTGTGAACTGGACGCCGAAGAGAGTGGTTGCGACGTGGGTGGACGAAAGCTTGCACTACGATCGGACGACTAACTCGTGCGGAGCTGGTAAGATGTGCGGTCACTATACGCAGATCATTTGGCGCACAACCACAGCCGTTGGATGCGCACGTGTCAAGTGTGACAACGAGCTTGGATTCCTAGTGGTTTGCGAGTATTCACCTGGTGGAAATTACGATGGCGAAAGTCCATTTGATTCGCCTAAATGATATTATAATCATACAACTTCAATGTTGTTTTTCTCTAATTGTTCTCTCAAATTCAAATGAAACAATTTTTCTTCCACAATGTTTTTAGCTAATGTTCTACTTCAACCAATGTATTGTACTAACGTGGATCGTGTTTTTAATGGGCTTGTTATTGGGCTTGGGCTTGAATCATGGTCTGGTAAAAATTATTATAAGGCTTTTCTGTTCAAGTGCGTAAAACGTTGTCGTTTAATAATCTGAATGTAGCTCAATTTCACATCTTCGTCGTTGTTCGTCACTGAGACTCGGTAGAGAAAAACCCTAAGCATTTACCGGCGAGCGATGAGTATCATCCGCAACGCGATCAGATCGAGTTTCAGCCTCCGGACGTCGGATCCGGTGATCAGTCGTAACTCTCTCCCATTTCTTCAGGAGTCGCGGAAATGTCTATCTACCGTCGCAGAGCAGCCTCCTTCCTCTCCGTCACCACCGCCTCCGGGAAGTTCTCCGGTTGACGGAGTAAAGAAGCCTGCGTCAGAAGGTTGTGTTATTTTTATTGATTCAGTGTAGAATGTGAGCTGGATTGTTATGATTGTGGGACTTTAGCTCATTTTGAAGATGAACCAATGAATGTGAATAAGGAAGGATTGTGTGTTTTGTTGTTTCAGGGAGGTTGTATGGGAAATTTTCAGGCTTCTCAAAACATACGCTGAGGAGTGATGTCATGAACATACTTGAAGGATGCAATGTGACATCAGATGATCTCAAGTTCAGCTACATGCGCGGTGGAAACTTGAATCCTGCAGGAGTGTGAGTTCTAGCTTTATATTAATGCTTCTCCTTGTTGTTACAAAGTTATATTCTTTAGTAAAATTGGATTGCAAAACAAATGTTTGGTGTTTTTCAGTTATGTGCAATTCCCTTCCCGTTCATCATATGATAGTGCAATGCGGGCGATTGCCAAGAAGGGAAGGCTATACAGATTAGAAAGGGTAATTAATCCTTTTGACAAAACTAATAGAGTCCGTATTTATATGCATCTGACTTAACCTGGTTCCTTGTTATTGATTAGGCTACTCAGTCTCAGTGGGATCCCATTGTTCCTTATGAAGGCAAAGTGGTAAGCTATGTTTTCTGTTAGTATTATCGAGTTCCTGTATGCAGAGACAATTGATTAGAGCTAATTTGATGTGGTTTTATGTTGTTTAGATTGCGTTACATGGCCTTCCGCCGAATGCTATAATCGAAGACATAGATAGGTTCTTATCCGGCTGTCTTTTTCATCCTGGATCCATCCAGTTCCTCACCATGTGAGTAAAATTTTTTATTTTTTTTTACTTATTCTTGTCGTATATGTTTGCCTTTGCTTGCTCACTTGAATAGATATTAGTTGGACCCACAATCTTGCAAACCCACTGTTCTTTCATTCTCATGTATGATTAATCAATTACAATGTGCTTTTTCTATACACTTGGGTTAATCAGATCCCTATAGAATAAACACACCATTTCTCTGTGATAGCACCTATCTCCTGACCGTCGTTACTTTTTTTTTGTTGTCATCTTGTTTGATTCATCATGTCTAGAGCTCTTTGTGCTCGATTAATGTGTTGTTTTTAAATTTCTGAATTTCTGAAATAATGAATGACATGGAAGTATTTTGAATGCTTTCTTTGACCATGCAGTCAAGGACTCGGAAGTCCTAAGAGGGTGGCACTGGTGCGGTTCACATCACAGACCCAGGCGATGAATGCGTACATTACAAAGAACAGGAACTTCCTTCTCAACCAACGAATCACGTTGCAAGTTCTGCAGTAATTGCTTAGTTCTCTTTTCATTCTCATGGTGTGTTCCAATGGCAACAGATCCTTTGTCTTTCCTGTTTTGATATTCTAGGTCAATTTGATTCTCTGAGATTTTATCTGCAAACTCCAGGATTCTGAAATTACAGTTGTCCGTTTTTTCTGGTTCGGTTAGAAGTTCACAAATAAAAAACTTCTTGGTGTCTAAGTAGAAGAAGAAAGTCTGATATAAGCAGATTACAGCTACTCCATGTGATGTTTTTTCTTCTTTGTATTTGACTAACTTTGGATGCCCATGTGGTGAAGTGATCCTTCTTGCTTTAGAAAGTGAATGACTTTGTACTATAAGGGCTTCGTGGGGTACACTTTTCACCAGGGCCATAGAAATCGACCAGACTAGAATAATATTATGATTATTTTATTGATCAGTTGCTTTTCTATAGTGGGTCATCTTTGCTTGTAGTTTAAGCATCTTGCTATCATATCTTTTCACTGTTATCGAACTTCCTTCATGAGTTACACCGGTTGTGTGGAAGATCTGATAGCTTTATTGCATTGATTGATATTTATAAACTTGCAAGTCTTCTGATATGCTTATGATGAGTAATATTTCGATAGTTGGTTAAATAATTAAGCAAGATTTAGTAAACTCAATGGCCAAATCAATCTATTAGGATCATCATTGAGCTATGAGATCAAACTAGTGAACTTAGATTCGTGTTAGAGATTGGTAAGTTGTTTTAGAGGGGTGAAAATGTAAATAAGTCTTTGATAATTTGATCACCGAAATTTCTTTGGGATTAGAGAGACATGAGAGTTTGTGAAAGTATGGACAACACACCGGGACAAATGCATAGAGACTAGAGTTGTGAATTGGTGTGGTCATGTGAATTATTAATCTTTCAACACTGTTCCTTGAATACAACAATTAAAAAGTGGAAGACGCCGTGGATTTAGCCAAACCTCTTGTTCCTGAAATCCTATATAGTTTTGACTTCCGACAACCTTCCTCTTGTTGTTATTGTTTTGTCATAAGCCCCAACAGGATGATCTATTTGTCCTAAACGGCAACACGAGTCTGGTAAATAATCTTATCGGATCATTTGGTATTGAATGATATGATGTGTGTTATGAAAGTAGACAAACTCCACAAGGCAAGTAGATTTATACAGAGCCTATCCAAATGCTTTATCTATTCCACACACTTTGTCTGCTCCACTAGTTCAACATGACCAACCTTTTTAATGGATGGTAAACGTAATTAGTTGCACAAATCTTTTGTTCTTCAAAAATTCTTGTTATAGTTTTGATGAAATATTTGTTTTTGGGATAAAGTCTGGCAAGCTAATTATTCCTGTCACCAACAGTTACTAAAGTGAACTTTTGCCAACCCTTCTCCATTCATAGCTTCTTCACCTTTATTCTCCAATTCCATATTGGCATCAATCAATTAAAATCGAAAACCAAACAAGTAAAGCCGACAATAATCTCTTTTGTACCACAACCTTTTGTTTTTTCCCTAATAGAAAAATGACAATAGTTTATTATTACCACTACCAAACTCCCAATGACTTAATACATGTATATAAGCAAAGATTCATCAAAAGGTTAAAAGTGCAATGAGAAGTGAGAAACGAAGCACACACACAAGATCCAATATGGAAGAAGAAAACAACACAATCATCATGACGTCACTCTCTACTCTTTCTCCTTCACACCTCACGAATCTTACTCACACCATTCTTTCTCTCTCCCACCACCACCGCCGTCGTCTCGCCTCCGTCCTCTCCTCTCCGACGCTTTTCTCCCTCACTCTCCGCCACCTCCTTTCTCTCTCCCTTCCTCAGAAAACCCTCCTCATCGCTACTCACCTCCTTTCTCTTCTCCACCCTCTCCTACTCCACCGTAACCACCACTCTCTCCCCTCCTCCGCCGCCGCTATGAAGCTCCGGGACCTCGACGCGGTGGTGCTCCTCCTCTTTCTCTGCGAAACGCATCAGCTAGATCCAGATGTTCTAGAAGCTTCAGCTGATAATTGGCGGGAAATCCTCGGTGCTATGTGCTCTGACACTATGTTAAACAGTATCTCCGGTCTATGGACTTGCGACGCCGGAATCTTGATGCCTTACATAGAAACTCTAGTTAGGTGCAAAAGATTCGTCGACATAATGGGAGGCTACCACCACCGTCGTCTACGAGGAGAGAAAGAAGGATATGAAATCCCGGCGGCTAGAGCGGCTGTGGTGGCGCTACGCGGGGTTGAGGTGTTGAACGCCGCCGGAGAAGTAGAATGCGTGATTTGCAAGGAAGAGATGAGTGAAGGAAGAGATGTTTGTGAAATGCCATGTCAGCATTTGTTCCATTGGAAGTGTATTTTGCCATGGCTTAGCAAGAGGAACACGTGTCCTTTCTGTAGGTTTCAACTTCCCACCGACGATGTCTTCTCCGAGATCCAGCGGCTATGGGACATCCTCGTCAAGACCAGCGAGTTACACGTGGCGTGATGGTTACACGTGCATGATACGTGTATATGAGTATATCGTTATCTATACTAGATGTGTCAAGTACTATAAGTATGTATGTATAGATAGGAATGTTCGGACCGTTTTGATCTCTAGAATTTATGCTAGTTTTTTTCATTTTGATAAGGACACATGTGGTTTTAGACTAATATGACAACATTTCTTGTTATAAACTGTGACAACGACGAATTTCGTATATTAAAACAATGTTTTTTTGTTGCTTTTCTTTTCTTCGACTAAATTTTATTGAATTATATCAAAGTTACAAAATCACAAAACTAAAATTATTACATAACCATTTATGTGCGCTATATACAAAGAAATAAAATTCACGATGCATTCTTATTATGGTAACCAGACGTCTTACTCGTTAGCGATCGAATACACATATGCGTCGAATACTTTGTGATGTAGGCACAGAATCACTCCATGAACATGTCCTCGTATGGAGATCAAAAGAGATCAAATAAGCTTGTACGGAAGATGGACTGATGGTAGAGATGGTGGTGAAAATGATTGACTCTCTCAATTTGGTGGGCTGATTGACTCTCTCAATCTTTGGATCTTGAAGTTGCTTAAATCTAACAAACAAAATACAAGACAAATCAATAGAAAAACAATGAATCTCTCACTGAATTCTAAAGACAGATTTTATGTAAAGACAAACTCTGATAAAACAAAATAAACTGAATAATTTTTTGATTGATTGAAAGGTAATTTGTACAAAGCAATAGAGTGAGCTTTTATAAGTCGTGGCCCTTGACTTGAAAATGACATATCTTCCAAACCATTTATCGTTTTGATATAAAACCAATTCGCCGCGTGCTCTTGTTGAGTGCAGAATCCATCAAAACCAGTTTCATGAATAAATTCCTCCTGGTTGGTAAAATACGGAGTTTTGATTGCACATATGTCCTGATCGGCTTCTTTAGCTCTTCTCAGCTTCATGTTCTCCACTGGTTTTCTCCTGATTTCTTTCTCCTTTTCTGATGATGACTTGATGTCCTCATCTTATTCCAATATTGTTTATTTTTGCCATTCTTTTTCTTGGGACTGTTTCATTACCATATCAAGTAAAATCCATCATGTCTGATATGGTTTTCTTTTTATAACTTTTTTCACATATATTATGTAGCATCCTTGTACAGACGATTAATTGGTTTCCATTCCATTGATGATATAAAAGAAAATAAAAACGTTGAAATGAAAGGGACTAGTGAGCCTATATTTAAAATTAATATTTTTAGAATTGGGCCTTTTGTAACTAATGCGAGCTAAACATTGATATTTAAAAATAGGCCTTTTGTAACTAGTGCGAGTTATACGATTGACAATTCGGGAAGATTTTTGATGTAATATTATTACTGGGCTTTGAGTGGGCATCACATTCATTATGGTCTGTGCCAAATTCCTATTTTCATATAACAATTTAACTTCAAAGTGTTTTCGTTTTTCCTTTCTGCTTAAAATTTCGATCAAATTTTTTTTTTTTTGTTGTGCTTCAGATTATTAACTTTATGTTCTCTTATTATTTACTCAAAACTGTGAAAATGAGAAATTTTTATTGAACCATAACGCTTGAAGCCAAACAGAATTTGAACCAAAATTTAATGAGTATCAATATCATATAATATAACAGGAAATATCATATAATGTATGAGGCTCATGTCAGTGGTATAAGATGAAGTTTAACAAGGTATATTATTAGATTTCAATAAAAAGATCGTTTAACTACTAAAATTGATAGATTTTAGCTAAGTTATTCAGTGAAAAAGTTTTATTATCAAAGTGTTTTCGAATTTAAGAAAGATTCCCTGAGACTAATATGCGTATAAAAGAAAATGATAAAAAATATCTTCCACTTGGTAATCGCACAGCCGTCAATAATACAATATATACGTTTTTAATTTGATCAATCAATTGACTAGAGTAATCATAGTCATGTGCATATATTCCATCTTTAAAAATCACGAATAATTTATACTATTAATAGATGATTTGAATTTGTATTTGTTAACCACGAAACTTCACTATTAGAGGATAGTATGTGTAAGCTAGTAACAAATTTCAAAAGGCTTAAATAAATAGTAATCATTTTCGAATATTACTTTCCTAAAATATATGAAATATTATCAACGTTTCCGATCGAGTTTATAGAGTTGAAGCTACAAAGACTATAATATGCAATTACTAGATGTACAGATTTTTAATAAAACTGCTAACGATGATGATTGATAGTTACTTGCTACTTGCTAGATGAAATGAAAAGTATAATCTATTAAAAAGTAAAAATTAAACTGATAAGAGTACGTCTAGATATAATATCAAAGAAATGAGCTAGATAACAAAATCAAATCTAGTATTATACGAATTTAGATTGATTGTAATATGAAAAAAAATAAAGTACTACGACACTACGAAGAACGCTAGTTACTAGATAGATAGTGTTGTAATAAAATGTCAAGGTTTGGTTAGACCAGACAATATGGGACCTTCACGATGTCTGTCTCATGTTTCCTGCATGCCATGCATTCTATTTACTCTTTCGTTCTCTACGTGCCCACCTCTCCACCTTTATTCATTTTCTTATCTGTGATTACTAAAACTTGTGAATAAAGTTAGAATATATGCTAAACTGGATCTCTTTTCTTACATGTTGGTACGATTAATCTCGTATAATTAGCATTGAAGATTCTTTCTTCTAAAGGTAGGTTCATTTTTTTTTAAAAAGGTAGGTTCAATTAGCTATAATACATTATAGTAAGCTAGTTTCTTGAAAGATGAGATGCACGTAAATGCTTGTTTAAACTCTACTCCAAATTCAATAGATAACATCAGAAACATTTTCAATACTGGAAATAGAACGTCGACGTTAGGCATTCAATTTTCTTATCATATATGGAGCATTTAAATAAAAAAAAACCGGAAATACTTAACTGATTGACATTTTGCTAATGATAATTTGATTCGAAGCATGCAATATAACTTTTGTAGAAACAAATCGAGCTACGAATTATCTAATAAATTTACGTAGAACGGCTTTTCAAGATAATATGTTCTTTGTTGTCCTATTCGCTTCTAAGTATAACGGTTTTAGTTTCGATTGATTTAAAACTTTTTTGCCGTGTAAATAAAGGAAAATTACGTAACACTATGAAACAGTCGATCGACCTGGCTATATCGTTAAATATACTAGATCGTTCGTAATTAACTGATTTAGAAATTGTTTACAAAACATTTTGCAAGGAAACGGATGAGGTATATATTAATGCACTAGTATAACAAGTAAAACGTTGGTTCTTAACATTTACAGCAAAAAAGAAGAAGTAAAACATTGGTTACATTAGTGACTGACGTTCTACACAACATTTCGTTACTTGTTATTACTAGTAAACAAAAGAGTAAAACGTTGGCTATTAGGTTTGTAGACAGTTAGTTTCCTACTATACTAATATTTAGTCTAAATCAATTTATTTGAGAGGTTTCTGAATTGTAGTTGCATTTCGTTCTACACAAAGTTAAAAGTAACAAAGAAGGGATAACTAATGTTAATGTTCAGGTCAATATTAAACCCAAGAGAAAGAAATAAAAAAACTAAAACGAAGTAAGAAGCTAAAGAGATAGACTGACATCCATGCTCCCTCAACCAAAAGACAAAACACTCAGTGCAGCATGAATGGCCTAGCTGTCAACACAACTCTCTTTTAAAATGATAACATATATATAAGAACTTGTTTTATTTTTTTATTTGCGTATATATATATACTCTTCTTATTTAATCAAAACGAGACTGTGTTTGTTTAATATTGTTACATGATAGGAATTTAATTCAAGGATAAAGAGCATGCACATGATAATAATACATTGTACTGTAATGGTGCATTCAAGGACTCTTCAATTAGTCCCAATGCCACATGTTCAGTATTTAATCGGTCCATCTATGAAAGTTATTTTGATATGCTGTAGAGAAAATGTACCTGGACCATTCTTTCTATTTATATTTAGACTAACCTACACGTGATTTTCTTACTCTTTGATTTGACTTTCGATCTATATTTTCAATTTGTTTACTAAATTCTGTGTCAAGTCACACGATCTAGCCGACACCATCGATAAGATTGGCCATCTCCAACTAGTGGAAACCGTCATATGCTAAATCAAATATCAGCAAATGAATGAAAAATTGAGACCCATTAACAAGTATCGTGTACATGTTTTTGGGTCCTAACCCGAAAAAGCTACAGAACATACAACTCGTTGTCAATAAGAAAATAAAAACAAGTGGAAGTGAAAGTTGCGTAACCCCACTTGTTGAATTCCTAATTTCAAAGCATCAAGAGAAAAGAAACGTCAGTGTTTATGTAAACTACTCATCAATGTAATATGACGATCAACACACGTCAGTGTTTCTCGCCACCATTACACTACACTGTGGAATCTTATGAACAGAAAACGAGGAGAGACAATGATGGTCATGGAAGGAGGGCCAAATACAAGTTGGAACTTAGGAAAAATACCAAAAAGATCCATCCTCTTTGGAAAATTCATTACAACCCCCATAATCCATGAAATAAATTTCGATCTAAATCTCACTAGCAAAGATATATTTTTGTAATAACTTTCTTTTGAAGTACAAAGAAGACAAAAGAGATTGAGAAAAGGGCAAGACGAGTAGGGGTTAAGACAGCTAAGAGTGTTCCTCAGTCGCCCCACAAAAATGTCTTCTCTCCTCTCTCTTAAGTCTCTCTCAGCTCTTGTTAAATGGTTCCAAGTTCAATGCTCCAGAAACCCACGCCCTCATCTCCCCTCACACATGCATCCTATGACCTTTCCTTTTCTATCCATTTTCTTCCCACAAATTACCTGACTACGACACCAAATGCCAAAAACATTATTTACTAAGATGAGAAATTAAGGAGAGACTGTGACACACCATCTCAACTGTGAAAACATAATTTTCCATGATATTAGAAGTCCTCATATAAGTTCATATAAACTCTGAGGTTTCAAAAAAAAAAAGTTCATATAAACGCTGATCATTATCTATGTTTCAGTTTGGTCTCCAACTGCAACATAAAGTCTAATACTTATAAACTTAAGATTTTACCCATAAAAAAAGAGAGTCTAATATGAAGGCATTATAGCAACCACTGATTCAAACCAAAAGTTAACAAACAATATATAATCAAGTAACTAATTCGGCTGTGAACATTCTCGCTTCCTACTTTTACAAGATTTTGAACCTGTAAGAAACAAAGGAAAGATTATCTCAAGAGGGGGAAAACGTCGCATGAATTAAATATAGCAGAAAGTAGAATATGACAGCTTTTACTTAAACCATACTGAAGACAGAGAATGAACATTGAACAGTAAAGAAAGAAGAGAATCTCTGAATATCCACTTTAAACTACTGCCCTCTTGTCTCAACTCTCAAGAGTCATTTAATTCAGTTATTTTGACCCATAACATTTTTGGCCACTTCCCATAGTCTCCAACACCTTCTATTTACTCTAGGGCTTCCACGGCTATATATATATAGGTCCCTTCCTTTAACTTGAAACTCATAATTCAACATTCATCAGTTGTACTACTTGTTATCACACCAAATACGATCTTTATAGTCTTACCTGTATATATTAATTTAGCGCACGAAGATGGTTAAACCCTTTTGGAGAAAAGGTTCCGGTACGGAAAGAAGTAAGATCAGTCCAACAAAGAATGATGGCTTGACATGGTATAAAGACCTTGGCCTTCACGCCTTTGGAGAGTTTTCAATGGCAATGATCCAAGCCAACAGTGTGATGGAGGATCAGTGCCAGATCGAATCAGGGCCATTGACGTTCAACAATCTTGCAGTCCAAGGCACGTTCGTTGGAGTTTACGATGGTCATGGAGGTCCAGAGGCTTCTAGATTCATTGCAGACAACCTCTTCCCCAACTTAAAGAGTAAGAACTCTTTACATCCTCATTCTTGAAAACTGTCGGGCATACTAACACTCATGTTTTCACATATCAACAGAGTTTGCCTCAGAGAGTGGAGAGGTTTCAGAGGAGGTGATCAGGAACGCGTTTGCAGAGACGGACGAAGATTTTCTCAACGCAGTGAAGAAGAAATGGCGCAAGAACCCGCAGATGGCATCAGTGGGGTCATGTTGCTTGGCAGGAGTGATATGCAACGGTCTGGTGTACATCGCAAACGCAGGAGACTCAAGGGCTGTGTTGGGAAGATATGAGAGAGGTGGTGGAGTGAGAGCTGTTCAGTTATCAGTAGAGCACAATGCAAACGTAGAGTCTGCGAGACAAGAGTTGTGGTCAATGCATCCTAATGACCCTGACATCCTTGTGATGAAGCACCGTATGTGGCGTGTGAAAGGCATCATCCAGGTAAAAAACCATTACAAACACTTGTGAAAAAACTAGTTGGTATCATGATGTAAAAAAAAAACTCACGTGAAAATGTGTTTTTAATTTTAATCAGGTCACAAAATCAATAGGGGATGCATACCTCAAAAGAGCAGAGTTCAACAGAGAGCCTTTGCTGCCTAAGTTCAGAGTAGCAGAACCTTTCACCAAGCCAATCCTTAGCGCGGATCCATCAGTCACGGTTACACGGCTTAAACCAGAAGACGAGTTTATGATTCTTGCTTCAGATGGGCTTTGGGAGCATCTTAGCAACCAGGACGCTGTTGATATTGTACATAGCTCCCCTCGTCAAGTAAGTTCCATGCCTGAGTCTCACTCATATTAAATGTGATACTTTTTTTGTAGTATTGTTTGTTAATATCTTCATAATCTCCAGGGAATAGCAAGGAAACTACTCAAAGCTGCACTGAAGGAAGCAGCAAAGAAACGAGAGATGAGATACTCTGACTTGCAAGAGATCCTTCCTGGTGTCAGAAGGCATTTCCATGACGACATAACTGTTATTGTTGTCTATCTCAACACACAAACCAATGGTTGGGCTTCTCCACTGTCAATTAGAGGTGGCTACCCATGAACCTATCTCTCGCTACATTATTGCCTGTGTTATGCCTCAGGGGCAGACGAAATTGGAACCGGTTGCCACAATTAGTATAGCTAGAACAATATTACATTGCGATATCTTTGATATGTTATGTTGTTTTTAAGATAACATAAATTCAAATTTACCCCTGTATGCAAATTACACAGGAGGTATACCTCATCAATTGTCAATGATGCTAGTTTTTCAGAAGCAATAAAATAGTGTTTTGAGCATAACACGTAACATAAACGACATGCGTGGGTTATAATAAGTAGAAACATTTCGAAAATAAGTAAAACTGAATGTTGTATTCCCTCAATAAAAAGTTTTCTGGCGCTTGATCCAAAGTTATACAACAAAGTTTTATCTAAAAACTATTACAGACGCATAAGAAATTGTGTAGCATCAGAAAGCCAGCAAAGTCCCAGTCCCACGAACAGAGATTCAACGTCCCTTCGCTTCCACTGCCATAGAGACCAGAGATATGGAAACCAACAAGCACTTCTATAGTTCTAATGATAAGTCTTAGATAGCAAAGGAATTCTGAAGTAGCGGCTTGACAAGTCATATGAATAATAAGCAAACCAAACAACCGTTTTGCAATATACTTTTGATGGATAAGCTAGCAAAATAGGCATTCTCAGAACTCAAAAGCAATCAACAGATTCAACATTACTAATTTCTAACAAGCCTAGGAACACATTCTCAAGAACATCATATAACAATCTCTATTGATGCCAAGTGCCAGAAAGACCATCCACATTTCCAAATAGTTTAACGAAATAAAGGCACTACTCATTCTAACTTACCAATTCAAGCACCTGCAACATGAAAAACATCAAAACGAGCCACTTCAGAACTCCGAGGTCCTAACACATTTGCTTTTCTAAGACAATCAGAACTATAGGTTACTTTATTGGTTTCTCATGATCTCATCTGGTGACAGTTTAGCTTCCGTCCATCTGAGAGAACCATTGCATGACCACATAACTCCACGACCAAACTTCGACCTTAATAAAGACGCTACCTACGGGGGACTTCTAATGCAGAAACATAAAGAGAGAATCAAGCAGCCAGAGAGGGAATCATAAAACGCTAGAACACTACCTGCAAAAAAACACAAAGATTGTGGAGTTAGATACGAGAAATAAAACAGGCACCACTAGATTTTTGCAATGGAATCACAAGTATTTAATTAAACTCACCTAACTAAAAAGATAGAAGGAACCTTATTCAGGAACCTTATGCAGCGTTTCCTGCTGCCTCCTGATGAAACAAAGAATATAAAAAACACATACGGTTAGCTATTCTAGTTATTCTTTCATTCAAACAGACGTGAAGAAAACAAAAAACAAGTTAAAGGAGTTCATACCTTGCCAACGTTAAGCTTCCCAGGTAACTCTGAAGATGAATCAGAAGCAGGCTTTGAAAACCTAAAGATAAGCAATTCAAAATCAGTACTTCAAAACTCAGGTACTAAAGGACATTGGGCTGCAATGGAAAAGTACCTCAATGCCCTAGCTTTGCGTTTATCTTCCTCAGCCGAATCAGCTTTAGTATCCTTCCCGAAACGAGCGAGCCTAGCTTTCTTCTTGGCCTCTTCCTCAGTGTTATCAGCTTTAGTAGTGGATGATGATGATGCAGGAACCCCAAATCTGTCAGCTCTAGCCTTTCGCTTCAACTCCTCAGCTTTCTTCGTTCCCTCTGAGCCTTTCACCGCTGCTGCTACAGTCCCAAACCTGTAATCCACAGTGAAACACGTTTCAATTATACATTCCAGGAACCCTAATTTTGCAAATCTAGGGGAAATCAAACGAATAAACTTAACCTAAATCGACGAATCGAAGTGTTAATGTTACCTCTCAGCACGAGAATTGCGTTTCTCCTCTTCGGTTAGCTTCACAGAAACGCCAAACCTCTCGGCACGTCGAATCTTCTTCTGAACATCATCGACGGGAGATGATACATCACCAGAACCAGCTCCAATAGCCTTGGAGTCGGATTCTTCCTTCTTCTCACCGGAAACATCAGCAGAATCCGATAATAATCCCTTGACTTCTCCTCCGTCGAGGATGTCATCTGGCTCCGCCGTGTTGAGGTCGAGGATCTTCTTAGTAAGCCCCGAGCCATTCTCCGCCGTAGTCGTGTCCTTCACTCCGTTGCTCGCCATTGTGAATCGTAGGGAGAGAGATTTGTGAGATTATCTATTTCGTCGGTCTTTGTAGGGTTAATAAATCCGTCGAAGAGGCCGGTCTCTCTTCAAATAAGGGGTACTATCGTCAAATTAAAGAAAATCGATTTTTATGGGCCGGATCGGATCAAAAGTATTCCGGTCCATGGGCCCAGTATATTCGTCTAACATTTCTTCACATCATGAATATTGGAAAATTCAACGAGAGATAACATCATACACTTGGAATCTTTTTTACTTTTTCTATTGAATGAGTAACCATGAACCATAACATGAGCACAAGATATAATCTCAGTCATAAGGAACACGCTGTAACCACGGCCGGCTCAAAAATAATATCTTCGGCCCATGGACAATATAGTTTTAAATACTTTTTTACATATATTTTTTTTACATATACTTATCTTTAACTTTTTCAAAAAAAAATTAGACCTTTTTTCTACACTATTTATTCAAAAAATGTTTGGGGTCCGAGACCCACACCTCTTTGCTCCTATGCATAAGCCGACTCTGGCTGTAACATATGTCATTGTTTTAATTATACTATATCAACAAAAGAAAATCTCTTTGCCAAAACCATCATTTCTCCACCAAGAACAACATGCGAACATCACCGCTCATATCAATAGAATGTATGGACTCAACAACTAAAGAAAGACAGAAAAAACACTGTTTCATCTCTATCTTTTCTATGCCTAAAACTTCATTTTTGAGACTGACCGTACTCCATCAACCCCGGTTCAGTGCATCCACCGCTCTGTCAGACAACACGTAGGAAATTTTTCAGTGGACGATGAATATAAGAGAGATAGTCAAAAGCAGCAAGTCCAGTGAGTTGGTTTAGCAAGTTGATCCTTAAACACTAAATCAGAGTAATCTTTGAATCTGTTAGAGCAATCTGCAAACAAAAAACAAGGTAAATAACATGTCTATGAAGTTAAAATGAAAGAAAAGTTCAGATCATAAAACCTTCTCTTTGACCACCGACTGAAAAGTATCTAAGGACTTCAATACTGCATCATCAACATCGATCATTTGTTGACGCAAATCACTTGTAACATCAACGCTACCATCTCGATAGGCAACAACAAATGGGTTTTCTCCGTTGAGGACATCAAGAACCGCACATAAGAAGTAGTTGCTCCTCTCACTTATATTTTCACACGTATGTGATAGAACAAATACAAGTTGTTTGTGTTGACTTTTACTCCACAAGTTCCTTGCTTAGCTTTAACATCTTCTAAAAACTGCACTATCTTTGCATATTCGGTTCCCAAATTCCTATATATGAACTAGTAGGTTCTCAAAGCAGCCAACCAAACATCAAATCTGTGTGTACTCACAAGTTTTGGAAACACAAAGCATTCATCTTCTAATCTTCCGAATTGATTGTTTAGCCAAGTTAGTAGATAATCACTCTGAAGAACAATGAACATTGAGATCGTAAAACTTAACTTTGCATATTAAATTATTATTATTTTCCTTTTTTGGTCAAGAGATTAAAAAGGAAATAGTCACCATGCTAACAAAAAAAATATCTTATTTAAGCAACCAATTCTCTAGATTATATTTACGAAGTGATTTTGCCACATGTTTTTTCTACAATCAATTTCACAAAACAAATATGGCATGACTACTGAAACTGATGACATGTCTTATAGCTTAAATGACATGGACAATTACATTTACTGTTAATTTATATTTTTGGTAAACTTTTTAAAATATGGTAATAACTCATATATTACATTTAATGTTAATTTATATTTTTAATTTTTTTTTAGAATATGAGAATAACTCATAAATCATCATTAAATTAAATATATTCAAATATGTCATTATAAATTTCGAAATATAATATAATTATATATTTTTAAATTATACAATTTTATTACTAAAATTTTCAAAAATATATACATTTTAAAAAAAAATATAAAAATTTATTCGTAAAATTATTATTTTCTTATATATCTACAAATAGCATATAGTGAGATACTGTTACATTTCACGCAAGTAATACATATAATTATTACATGTGAGTAATACATCACCAATAACAATCATAAAACGGTCTCTTATCTACAAACAGTTTTTTACAAATTAGTCAACAGTGATGCACACTTCATTTGACTCGGAAGAAACTGCCTTGCTGCTATTACACTCAGAAGAGTTCATCTTGTAGAACGCTCTCCACTCATCAATATTCTTCATCTGATCACATCTCAGTTCAGGTAATCGTCTCCTCTCTACAATCTCTAGAATCTTCTCTGTTTTCCGAGATGCAGAGCCGCTCCTCTAACCGATTCTTCCCTCACTTCTACAGCCGTCACCAAACACTTAACAGACACAACCTGTACCACGTTGCAGAAACAGCCTGAAACTATGTCCGAGATCGTGGTTTCCAGCTTCCTCAACAGAGCTTCCCCTGTTCCGTAGTCTCTCGTTTCGTAATTGAGAAGAATGGTTTGACAGATTCTGTACATGGAGTTGGCAGCTAGAGTCTTGATGGGCCAATGAGAAGGCTTGTGCTTCATGCACACCATCAAGTTCATCTGCCACGACTCCGAAAACTCTCTCTTCGCCACTTCCGCTAGCTCCCTAAGCGTCTCTTCAGGACTCTTCTCCTGCTTAGATAGTTTCCGAAGATCCACATCGAACCACTTATGGTAGAGATCAACTCCTAGCCAAACCACCTCAGCAGCTTTCCTGAGGTTAGCCAACTCTCCTCCTGTATCTAAGACGCATTCAAACTTGTTAACAGAGTCTAGCGCCTCGCTGACAGCGTTAAGCAACTTCGGCTTGACGTTGGCGAGAGCTAGAGCGATGGCTGTCATTGTCACCAACGGGAGAGCCCAGCAGTTAGGCGGCTCTCCCGACGGTGCAAGAGAAGCCACCTCGCTGCTGTCAAACTCTCTAATCCCTTCAAACCCTTTCGAAATCTTCGTCGTCGCTTCCAAAAGCTCTATCAGATTCACCGGCTGGTTCTTTCTACCCTTCTTTACCCAATGATCAGTAGCCTCCCTATTGCTCCTCACCATCAAATCCACAAGCTCGTCCTCTCCTTCAAGATGCAGTACAAAGCTCGCCAGCTCCTGTCTCGAACCACCACCAGACATCTCCGAGTCAACGTGAGAGACTGTACTTCTACCCGTCGCTCTGAACGCCAAATGAAGACAAATCAAGATTCTGCTCACGCAGTAGACAGAGACGTAACGGATGATCTTGCTGGCAAACACTATAACATACTGCACACCTATACACACATCCAACAGCCAGCGTTTCGCATCGTGCGCTGTCTTCCTGCAGCTGCGATCTTTGAGAATCGAAAGACGGCTTAAGGGTAAGGGACGTTGTTTCTTCTCAGAGAACCACTGCGTCCAGTAACTCTCTATTCGAAACTCGTCTCTATAACTCCTACTCCCTCTAATCGGACACCTGAACTTAACAGCTGTAAACCAACGAATCGCAGGAGCGACAGTCCCTACAGCTACAGCGCTCCCCTGACAAACGAGAACCAGAGAGGTCGACCATTTATAATCAGAATCACCTCGGCAAAACTCAAGCGTCGTCGTCGTCCCCGGTCTCAGCAAGTAAGACCGGACAACAGCTTCACCAAGCGTAACGGCGCTAAGAAGACAGAAGAAGCCAGAAGCAGTGCACGTGACGGAACGTGCCATCACGAACTGAGGACTACTAGTGTGAGCCATCATCCAGAACTTTGACAAATCTTGCTGAATCTTTTTCGCTACAGTTGTTCTCTCTGTAGCCAAAGGACACTTCAAAGCCACCTCGTACTTCTTCTTGTACTTAGCTTCCAGGATCCTCTTCGTGGTGGGAACCGTGGTCGCCGAGAAACTCAAGATCATCAGCATAAGCATCATGAGGAGGACGACCATGAAGTGTTCTTCTTTGAAGACGTAGATGGCGCCTGTCCCTAGCTGGATACAGATGTTGACAACGTCCGTGACCACAAGGATCGCTAAGGCTACGAGGTTCATTAAAAGATCTTTGTTGTCCATTGAACCAAGAGAAGGCATCGAGTTGCCCATCACTGTGCAGACGAAGACGCTGCTGCTGAGCTTGGATAGCTGGTCGTGGCGACTAGGCATGGAGGTGTTGAGATCTACTGAGAGTTTGATCCCGACGCCGATGAAAGTCAGAGAAGTCGCGTTGAGAGAGAAGAACTTACAGGGGAACCAGAATTTTCGGTGGAGGAAGCCGTGGAGAAGGTCGGCGGCCATGGCTAGTGCGCAGAGGAGCGAAGCGATAGCTACGTATAAACCAATCGAAGGCATAGGTTTGCTGAACTCTGCGTCGTTTAAGACGCCATGGGAGTCGCATCCGAGGGTACTCATCGGTGGTTTCTCTATCGAGAAGCTCTTCCTGTTGACTCCATAGATGGGGGAGACGAGTCTTGTTTTTTCTTTTTTCTTTTTGTGATGAGTTTTGGTCAATTTTGGGATTCTGGGTTTTTTTAAAGATCCAATTTTGTTGAATTTTCGTACTGTTTTCTACTAGATCAGTCGCGGTCATGGTCATGGTCAGTTAATGTTTTTTACTTGAGCTTTGTCGATTTTTTGCATCCTTGATCCTTTTCAGACAGTGTTGAGTGTTGTAAGAAGATCGCTCAGCTAGCTTCCGACATACTCTGTTCCGACAGAACCACAATGTTACCTCTTATGATTCTATCGCTAACTAGAAACTCTGACAAATTATCGAACTTTTTCTACTAGATGAGTTGATGTCTTTACTTAAACTTTGTCGTTTTTTTTTTGCATTCTTGATCCTTTTCAGACAGTGTTGAGTGTTGTAAGAAGATAGTTCGTTCAGCTAGCTTCCGACATGCTCTGTTCCGACAGAACCACAATGTTACTCTTATGATTCTATCGCTAGACCAAGAAACTAATACACTAGCATCGCAGTTTATAGCAGTAAACACAAAACACATGATAATACCATCAAAACATAGTGTCAAAATTCAAAACTATAACATGTAATACAACATTTCTGGAAATGAAAATAGAGACATTACTCAAAATACCATATACTGAAACAAATGCTACAAAACATTACATGTGAAAGAACATCACCTATTATTGGTATACGTATAAACGTCTCATTTGAGACTTGTGACCCACCGGGCCAAGTTGAGCCAAACCAAAGTCAGATAGCTTCGGATAGTAGTCATCCCGAGCAAAATATTGGAGCATTTCGAATCCCGGTAGATGACTGGAGGCATGGTTTTCGTCAATTATGTTCCTCCTTCTCTTACAACTCTTCCCTGAACACGGGATCCAACCCATTAGCTTCTCTATCTTCTTCGATGCAAGTCCGGAACTTTGAAAATGTGGATACGCCAATCGCTGGACTTTTGTTTTCTTTTTCTTTTTCTCTTTCTAAATTTAATAAATGTTTGTGAATATTTGATACAAAACGTGTCATGGGTTTAACTATAGGTAAATATTATGAGTTTTAAAATATGTTTTCACTTTTCAGAGAAAGATGTGGCTACAAAAATGACGCTTCTGTATGTGTGTTTGTAAGCTAAAATTGACAATATGAAAATTAGTTACATTTATTGATACAAAATAGTTCTTTAAATGACCAAAGATATTATACACTAAAGTTTTCAAAAAACATAATCAACAAAACCAATTAACAAAATAATATTCCCTCCATTTTTATTTAGCTGACATTTTATAGTTGTATACACAAATTAACAAAATATTTATTTTTAAAAATAAAATTTAAATAATTTATCTACAAAACCACAATTATTAAATATAAATGGTTTAATAACTTAAAACTAATAAATTTTACAATAAAAACTAACGTTATCAGGTTTGAAATGAAAAAACTACCTGAAACGTCAAGTATAAAAAACGGAATAGGAAATAAAGTGATTTTGTGACGAACTTCCAAAATTTGATAAAACAAATTTTCTATATAAATCATCGTGATCATGCACACATCCTCAGCAAATCATCTATTTTCTCACTAAAATAAACAAACAAGAAAAAAAAATTGTCTCGAAGTTTTGTATATTCACATGATGGCAGTTCAAGTGTCAAAGAATATTTACCGCGCCTTCATTGTTGTAAATTTATTTACAATGTTGCTTTCAGCACAAGTTTCTGATTCCATCGTAACAAAGGAATGTATGAAAAATTGTATCATGAACCAATGCATAAAAGTACCGAAACTAGCTATTCCAGGGATATGTTACACCTCTTGTAAGATAATGTGGGATCCGAAGAAAAATGGACAGTACAACATCAATCAATTCCCTCTTACTCGCCCTTATCGAAATCCTATACGTAGGTTCTGCGACACATTCGATATTTGCTTCTGGTAGTGAAAATTATTAACTTTTCCAATGCATACGTTTTCTATCTAATTTTGCATATTTGATTGATTAATATGTATTGTCCCTCTTTTTTATTATAATAAAAAATATTTAACATGATATAGTTCCTTTCTTAAGTAGCAGTTGAAAATTATACTCTTTCCGTTTCATAAAAAATACCACTTTTACATTTTTTACATAGATTAAAAAATGATTAAAATACTTTAAAGTTTTTTTATAAATTACACATATTCAACCAATAGCATTTAAGATAAATAAAATTATTTATAAAATCAATACATTTGTAATTAATTTTAAGTTGGAAGTTGCATTAGAATTTTAAAATAACATTTTTATGTAGTAAAAAAAAAAATATCAAAATGACACTTAATATGAAACAGAGAGAGTATAAGTTTTCAAACAAATGTGTGATAATTAAAATTTTTGTTTTAAACACAGTTTATATTTCTTATAAAAAAAACTCAATTCAATAAGTTGTCTTTGAAATTCTATTTTTCACACAAATTTATCTATTTTAATATACCTGACTAAAAATAATTATAAATATTATAGGAAAAAATAATAATTAATTTTATCCCAAGTGAATATTAAAGAAACAAGCTTTACAAAACTGTAGAGATACCTGCACATGAAAACATAGTAAAAACTTTAGCATATTAATTTTTAATAGCGAGAAATGCGAATAATCACTTCGTAAATAAAAATAATAATATAAGTAAATTAATTGGGTTTCTAGCAAAGTAGAACCAACTAACTACCCATCGAATTTTATTTTTTTCTCGAGTTTCAACACAAGATAGAATATTCTTTCCAAGTTGTAGTGACTAATCACACACAACTTGTATACGCAACAACCGTAGTTCATCATAGCGGTTGCAATCAATTGATATAAGAGTGTTCTTTTTTAGAAATGGAGTTGAAATATTTGTTGAAAAACAAAAGAAAGGAGATAATATCAGTAAACTACAATATATATGCTCCAAAACCAATATAGCTTATACAAACAAACAGTGGGTTATTGTTTTACAGAAGTTTACAACATCTACAACCACACCCTCCAACTCATGAACCAAATCCTGTCCTGAATCCACAAACCACACTATACGATGACAAAATAACAAACAATCAATTTGTCTGTCGTGTGTGTTCGTGGAATACTAGTGTAGTAGTATCAAAGAATCACACTTTGAGGGTAAAGAAAAATTGTTAAAAAGAAGTGATATATAGACTGATAGACAGATCCCAACAAGGATGATGAGAACCTTGCAAGTTTTTTTTCCTGCGGACAAGTGTTGGTTTAGCAGTTTTTCCCGTTAGCTATCCCTCGGCGTTTTTACGTCGTTATCATCCGTTGCAGCAGCTGTTTTTCGGACGAACTGGCCACGGACACGAGGTCGTTGTTCCGCTAGTTTTTTCCTGCTTTGGTATCGCACCTGAGTAAAAATAACAAACCACTTTTATCTATCACCCACTAAGGCAACAATTGTCAATATTTTCAAATACAATGGATTTATATCTTTAAGTTTCCTGCGTTATATACTGTGTATCTTAAATGATGACTATAATACATAAACACACAAGTATCTAACAATCAAATTACCTTCTTTCTGAAGCACCTCTCCTTTCTCTTCTGACGGAACTTTGTCAAAGCAGCTTCCCTTTGAGAGATCTTATTCTCATCTGCTACATTCCCACTTCCACTTCCGCTACCATCACCACTTCCGCTTTTGCCAGCACCATTTTCACTTCCCATGTTCACTCCTCCAGCATTCATGCCATTACTGCTTCCATATGGGTCATTGCTTCCATGACCACTACCTGATCCACTTCCATTCACACTGTAATTGACTGTGTTGTTGTTGTTGTTGTTACCTTCAATCGTCTCATTGTACACATTAGACGATCCATATTGTGGTGGTAACTTCCGCTCAGGGACGTGAACAAGATTATGCGAGGAGTGATGATGATCACACGGTAGAGGCTGAAACAATGAACGCTTTGCTGATGAAGATCCTGCCGGGCTTACTTTTGGAGCTCCAGGCTTTGTGAAAGCGTTGTTCACAGTTGTGGAACTCATTTCCACGTTATTGCTACCGACGCGGGAGTGATGATTGCTAGGGAGACTCTCGTTCATGTTTGAGTGACAATCACATGCCGCTTCAGTCCTTTTTATAAGTTCTTGGCAATTATTATCATGCCGAGCATTGCTTCCCAAGTTCCCGCCAGAAAGCTTATTGTTGTTTAAGGCTGGATTATACCTGTTCAAGTCCAACAATATAACATTATATATAAAAACAGAACTTTTAGGATTTGTTTATGATTCTACAGTAAGTACCTTGAGAAAGCTGAACCCTCTGAACGCCTCAGCACATTGCGGTCATCTCTAACTATTGTCTCATCATCTTTAGCTCCTCTATGCCTCTTTGAACTATGTTCAACGTGCATTGGCTCTTCGGGGTTTTTGATGGCAGCTTCATTGGTGTCTACAGTTTTGCAGTGTGTGGTAGTAGGTGCCTCGGGTTCTCTGTTATCTTGAAGTTGATGACCAGACGTAGCTTTGAAACCCGAGCCTCCGTCTTCATGCATTTGTTTACTTGAACGGCTTTCACTATTGAGGTCCAAAGGTCCCTTTCCAACGCCAGTGCTTTTGGTTAAGGGTTCATCTTTTGGCTCCAGTGTCAGATCACAATTTCCATGTATACTAATCTCCAAGTCTCTACCCATTGTGATATCTTCTGCAAAAATTATTTAAAAGATTTATTCAATAACATATTTTAAAGTTTGTGATAAAGAAGAGTATGGAAGAAACTGAGAGATCACAACTTCTTTTCTTTACCAAATTTTTCATCCTGTTCTTGAGTCTCCTTCTCAGCAGGTGCTGCGATCAAGTGATTACCGGGAACCTCGGGGTTGGAATGTACCACTTGTGCGCAAGTGCTATCAACTCGATCCCATGGAGATACCGCTCGTGGACTGTCATCATCAACCTCCACAGCTTTTTTCGTCCAAGAGCTCTGAAGAAAAAAAAAAAAATATATATATATCAAAAACAAATCTAGATTTTACAAATAAAACTTCAGAATTGGTTAACATCATTTAATTCATCACGGGGAAGGCAACTTATCAGATAATATATTAGATTATTGATATTTGCACATTTTTCTAACCTGAGCACCACTGCCATCACTACTTCCATCACTAGCATTCAGGCCATTGCTCTCATTCTCATTCTCACCACTGCGTCCTGAATCGTTGTCAGATTTCATAATAGTCTTTGATTTCACAGACTTTTGAGTTTGGTGAGTTCCGCTTTCACTTCCACTGCCGCTAGACTGTGAACAACAAAACAAGGAAATCAATAATTTGAAAATGACTTCATCACATCAAACAGATAAAACAACTCCCAACAGTGTTTCAAATATGAGCAAAGCACTTACACTCTGACATCTTCTCCAAACATGTTGCCAAAGGATTTTAAGCTCGTTTTTTCTTATGGGCTTAACGAGAAAGTCAACAGCTCCTTTTGATAAGCACTTGAAGACCAGCCCCATTGAGTCATGAGATGACATCACTGCAACAACAAATCTCACAGGGGAATGTAGTTAAAAAGCATCACAGGGGAAGTGACTGATGCACAACGACAAGAGAGATAAAGAACTCACTAATGACAGGGATGTTCCGACGGGATTTGTGATTTAAGATCTTGCATAAGAGGCCGATACCAGATAAGTAAGGCATGACTACCTCCGTCAACACAATATCAATATGATTGTTTAGATCTTCCAACACCTTCCAAGCTTGTACACCATTAGCTACCTCAACAACTGCCATGAAATAAAAAAAGAAGTTACTTCTCATTATCAATTAATGGATGCAAATATATACACATATAGGCTTCAAAACTGACCTTCATAGCTACAATTACGAAGAAGCGCAGTAACTATATAACGAGTACAGTCATCATTCTCCACCAGCAGCACTCTTATTGTTCTCACATGAAGAAACCTTTCCCAACAAACAGTGGCCGGTGTTTGCTGCGAAATTGGAATTTGCAGTCCACCCCCAGCCCCTCCTGCACTCCCGTTTCTCACATCCATAACAACTCCATTAGCTTTATCTTCTCCACTAAGCCTCTCTTTCGTCTCAACGGGCTTCTGATCAGTGACTGGGTAACGCGAACCCTCACCCTCCTCATTAACATTCATCACACCAGCTCTGCTTCCCTGTGTTCAAAATAATCAAAATATTAAAACGCTTCTCCTCACCACTCTAAGCACAAACCTGAATCCCTAATTTCGATAAACGCAAAAAGCTAGAGGGGTTATATAAGAATCAAAGAGTAACTCAAGTTAACTAAACAAAGACTTGATTACTGCAAAATCATCAAAACCTAAAAAACTGAATCTCGATTCTCGACCTAATCACATCAAACAAAATCATCTGAATTCCAATTCCTACAATAATCAGATTCTAAAACGAAGAATCGAGCTCTACCTTAGCATCCAGAAATTCAGATCCAGCACAAGCAGCTAAACATGGAATCAATAATTAAGAAAGGAAAGCAAATACACAAAGAGAATCTGAGCTTCTCTGCTTATGGAAAGAAGAACAAATTACACAAAGAGAGTGAGCCAATTTGATTTATCTCCCCAGAGAGTGGATATCGGAGACGACCATAAGTTTTTTTTTCTTTCCCGGAGATGGATAGATATTAGAAAGTTTGTCGCGGAACCAAAAAAAAGAAAATAAAAATTGAAATATCTGACGTGGATAAAACTAGAGGTCCCGAACGTCCGATAAGACCCACGTCTGATCGGATATTTCCACATCACGTATTCGCAGGGATTGCTGACGTGGAGCATATCAAAAACACACGTTCCCGACGCTAGTGGCGGATCTTTAGATCTTTTTGGGTTGACACGTCGCGTAGTGGGTAGGGAACGCCAAGTTTAATCTCATCTGGACCGTCGACTTGATTCTGGCCAAAGAGGCTGCCGTTTAAAGATTTTAGCAGATGTGATTAATACTGGGCTCAATATATGGGCCGTAAATCAGGCTTTTAAGAAGAAATCCAATAAAAAAAAACGTCGACAGCAGGGTTCGAACCTGCGCGGGCGAAGCCCAATAGATTTCAATTTTATCTCCTTAACCACTCGGACATATCGACTTCTTGTTGTTTCTTCCTCACTAGATTGCTCACTAATCATATCTATTATCGCTTATATAAACCTAGAATAAGCCTCTCACTCACCAGAAACGTTGACCTAGTGTAATATTTTCCCGCCATCGTTAGTACCAGAACTCTCTCAGCCGCAGCCGCATCTCCGTCGCCGTCATGGCGGATAAGAAGAAGCGAAAGCGAACTAAAGAGGACAAAGATGAGGATCTTCCTTTCAAAAGCATCCTTGAATCAGACGAAGCTATCCTGAAACTTCTCAAATCCTACATCTCCTCTTCTCTAACCGCCGCCGCCGCAGGAAGTAGCGGCGCCTCCTCCTCGTCTTCATCGAAACCGCTAACTCTAGCTGACCTCTCCCTCTCATCTTCCTGCCGTGAAGTTGCTGATCTCTCCCTCTCCTCCGTCCAGACGGAAATAGAGACGGTCATCGTTCAGATCGCCCGTTCAATCCTCGCAGGCGATGGCTTCTCCTTCAGCGTTCCCTCGCGCGCCGCATCTAACCAGCTCTATGTCCCTGAGCTAGACCGCATAGTGCTTAAAGACAAATCTACCCTCCGTCCCTTTGCATCAGTTTCTTCTGTCAGGAAGACAACTATCACCACGCGGATACTCGCCCTTATCCACCAACTCTGCCTCAGGAACATCCACGTCACCAAGCGTGATCTCTTCTACACTGACGTTAAGCTTTTCCAGGTAAAGTTTCTTCCTTTCAGTTTTACACATTCCAAGCTCTCAGATTTGATAATAAAGATTGTCACTTTTTGATTCGAAAGAAACTCTCCGCATTGATTATGTGGAATAGTTTGGAACCAATTTGCAACCTTGATTAATCTCAGGACCAGACACAGAGTGATGCTGTGTTGGACGACGTGTCGTGTATGCTCGGCTGCACAAGGTCAAGCCTCAATGTAATTGCAGCGGAGAAAGGTGTGGTGGTGGGAAGGCTCATATTCAGTGACAACGGAGACATGATAGACTGCACAAAGATGGGGATGGGTGGGAAAGCCATTCCACCGAACATCGATCGAGTTGGAGACATGCAGAGTGATGCTATGTTCATACTCTTAGTTGAGAAAGATGCAGCTTACATAAGGCTAGCTGAAGACAGATTCTACAACCGGTTCCCCTGCATCATCGTCACTGCAAAAGGCCAGCCCGATGTAGCCACGAGGCTGTTCTTGAGGAAGATGAAAATGGAGCTTAAGCTTCCGGTGCTTGCCTTGGTGGATAGTGATCCTTACGGGTTGAAGATCTTGTCGGTTTATGGATGCGGGTCGAAGAACATGTCTTACGATAGCGCAAACTTGACTACACCTGATATTAAGTGGCTTGGGATCAGGCCAAGTGATTTGGATAAGTACAAGATTCCTGAGCAGTGTAGGTTGCCGATGACTGAGCAGGATATTAAGACCGGGAAGGATATGCTGGAGGAGGATTTCGTGAAGAAGAATCCTGGGTGGGTCGAAGAACTTAACCTGATGGTGAAGACAAAGCAGAAGGCTGAGATTCAGGCGTTGAGTTCTTTTGGTTTCCAGTATTTATCAGAAGTTTACTTGCCCCTGAAACTGCAGCAGCAGGATTGGCTCTGATCTTCAGGTTGCTGTTCTTATTGAGTTACTGTTCAATTAGAGACCAACAAGTTTACTGATATGTGTTATCGCAGAGATCGATATTTGGGTTTTAAATTGTGTTGTATCGGTTTACACAGAACTGGGAAGATATTTGTAAGCTGTTTTTTCTGAATGTACACAGATATTTGCATCAAGATATTCTGCAATCTTTCCTCGTTATTTTTCTCCAATTTAGTTTGAAATTTGCATAGAATACAAAGATGATTAGTTATGTACCAGTCAGGATCAACTACTTTTTGCGCTGCAGCCACTTATGCAAAGACGCCTTTGTCACCATCAACCTCTCCAGAATTGCAGGCCTCCTCGTAGTGGACATACCGACAATCGACTTGGTGTTCTCTGAAGTATGTTCTGTATTTTGGTCTGCATCATCCACAAATCTTGCATCCTGTGTTATATCTAGCACACGTCTTTGTCCAGCAGGAAGAACCACCAGAGACAATTCATCTTTCAGGAGCTTTACTAGCGCATCTTTTACAGCAACCTCTTGCTTCCCTGAATCGGTATTTGCTTCACCGGTTCCTAGGATGATCACCAAATCATCTTTCACAACATCACCTGCAAGAGGGAGATTCAGTTAGTTACAATAGTGCATGTGATACTTGTATGATCCAATTTGAAGTGGTTAGTGAGTCAAAACAGTAAATGAAAGAGAGAGGATGTATTGGTTTATGTGTATTGATTCTTACCTCGTGTATAGTCTTCCTTGATCATTCGCAAAACTGCTAGAACAACAAGTCGAGCCTCAACCTGTTAATGGATGAATAAGGTTGACATGAGCATATGCTTCAGGAGTTGGATTGATAGGAGTATAAGCACATAAAATACTTCAATGCCTCATTGGTTGTCACCATTAACTTACCTTGGTAAGTTCTTGAAGGTCAATTGCAAGGTGTCCGGATGTTCTCTCTTGCAAGTGCGAAGCTACTTTTTCAATGAGTAGACTAACAGGTCTCCCAAAGTCAGTACCTTCCAGGTCGCTTGCTTTGTTTTGGCTTTGGCTGTTTTCCTGAATGACTCCTTCGCACCACTCCTCAATAAGTTCCTTGAGAAAGTGATCGTTAGGTTTGTACCTGCAGTATAGTGGTTTTGCTTGTGAGAAAAGAGGAACATCTCTTCAGTTGTATGAAGATACAGAACGATCAAACGAGAAATAGAAGTATATTATAAAACTTGATTGTACTTTACCCTGCTTTTCGCATGTCCTGATATATGGCTAAGCATTGCCTCACTTCAAGTAAAGAACCATATTTGCTTCGTGCTTTGAGAAGCGTATTATAGGTCACCTGAGAAACAAATTTCTGGTATCAGAAATGCTGAAACAACTGAGAAACTGCTTACCCTGTCCTATCTAAATGTAGTTCGTTTAGCTAAAAGACTTTATTTACTTAATTCCGGTCTGCTGCTAAGGTGGCGTAAACAGTTAAATCCTTTTGCTGAAGGATTAATATACAGGAAATAAGAGAACAAAAAGCAATAAAGCCATCCGACAAGGAGAGTTACCCAGTTTGGCTTTATCTGAAATCTCCTCATCTCCTCGAACAAAGAAAATGCCAACTTTAAACTTTTATTTTCCGCGCATATCTACAAGACATGTTGAAACTTTACACCTCTGAGTTGAGCAATAACTAAGAACAAGGGAGAAATGTCAGCACTACTAAGAGAGAGAATAAACCTTGATAGCTGTTGTGTAGGCAACAACATCAGGTCTGGTTCCATCTGAATGCATAGTTCTCAGAATCTGTGCTGGAAGAAGAATTTCTGTTAGGGAACTTATAACCTTTCTGCATATAACAAATTCAAAAAATATCAAGAGAAGAGTTGACTCACCCGTACGGCACCTTCTACATCGCCTGAACCTCCACATATATCAATCAAAGTCGACCACGTTATTTGATTAGGCGCAAGACCTAGGCTCTTCATTTCGTCCATCAATTCTTTTCCTCTATAGTAATCGGTACCACAAGCTTTCAAGAGTATATTATACGTTGCTGTTGTTGGTTTGAAGAAGAATCTATTTGAAGCTTGGATATAAGGTGAAGAATTGCTTTTCACCAAAGACCCTGGACCATGATGGTTCAATTTATTTGGGTTGAAAACGCCACCTTTACTAATTATATCATCTGCATACAAGGCTTCCTTTGCGGAGCTTCCCTTCCAAGATTGAAAAAGTCGAAAGGCTCGATCATACTGGCAAGCTTCAACGCAAGCATGCAGTAGGATGTTGAAACACTGAGAATTGGGCTCGCAACCAGATGCAAGCATTTCTTCAAATAGGTGATTTGCCTGCTCCACTAAGCCTGCGTTGGCACATGCGCTGATTAACGACGACCATGTATGAGTATTTGGGGTTACACCAACAGATTGCATATCCTCTTTGACTTTTAGAGCCATTTTCCACATCTTTGCATCTGCAAAAACCTGATCTCGAGGCATTATTTAGAGACCCAAGGGATACAATATGTCTTGCTTTACCAAACATGCCAATAATATACCTTTATAATAGTACAATATGTAAAGGCGTCCAACTTCAACAGTCCAGAGGATTCCATTCGTTTTGCTTCTTTGTATATGTCCTGGGCGAGATCAACCCGTCCAGCCAGGCAACATGTTTTCAGTAGTATGTTGTAGGATGTCATGTCAGCTGTAACATTAAGTTTCTGCGCATGACATGTAGAGTTTGAAGGTCAGTCAATACGCACTCGTAAATCTGAAACAGTTCACCTACTCATAACTAGAACCAACATCAAAATATAACCTACCAATTCGAAAAACTATCTAGGACAGTTCACCTACTCATTAAATTACATAGTGTTATCAAGAGAGAAGGAAGCACACACCTGCATATTCTTGTATACTTTTAGTGTGTACCCAAGATCATGGGAATTAACATTCATTAGGCTGTTCATAACATAAATATTTGGCTTAATGTCTTCTTTCAGTAGATCCTGCCACAAGAATTTGAGTTAACTTCAAGTGAATGTACCCAAATGAAAAAAAAAACTTGAAGAGCGCATGCACTTCTGTAGTAGCAACTTAGTATTTCAATTAAGTGATGCTTACGTGAAAAGCCAGTATAATCAGGGAATTACCTCATATATGTACCTTGATTTGACATAATCACCACAAAGGCCACAAACATCTATCATAGTGCGGTATATATACATGTTAGGAGCATCCAAAATCTGTTTGCAGGCTTCATATGCTGTCATTACAGAGGCCATATCTCCTTTCTTCCCAAAACCAAGAATAATTCTACAAAGCAGTATCTCTGTATGCGGCAAAAGACATGCGTATCTGCATTGCATATTCATCAAATCATTAACACACACACTCGTGGTTATTGGCCCAAAGAAGACCAGAACAAGCCTTACCTAAGAGCTAACTGGGGATTGGAAATGTCAACACAAATCTTGATGACATCAAACGGATCCACCAGGTCTTTGATTTTGAATCTGAAACCTGTAAATATCAATCATCCGAGGTTCAAAGTCTGTTTTAACAGCACAATGTAACAGCAAGATTGATGGTATATATACCGGCAAGTATCTCCATCAAGTCAATAGCTTTCTCAACTTGCACAGAGTTAGCCATTGCGCGAAACTGCTTCCTCATCAGCTTCACAGACGAGTCATCATTGACGAGGTCCAACGGAGCAATCCCTACCTTCTCAATTCTCTTCAGAGTGTAAACCACGCTCTCAACCTTCCCTTGCCTAAGATTCAATGCAATCCCTTTCGATAAGAGATCAGAATCAACCATCGAAGCGAATCGCGCCGCATTGGCTCCGGACTCCGCAGCTAAGGTCTCGGCGATGAGCGCTACGTCTTGGATTCTGCCGTCCTCGGCGAGCTTCGAGGCGAAATCGGCGTAATACTCCACGGAACCGTCTGGAGTCCATCTCACGGCGTCGGGGAAGTGATTTGAGAGATGATTCGCCGATGAAAGTGAAGGCAGTTGCTTGGTGAGAGAAGAAGTGTATTTAGTTTTACGGTTGTGCTCCGGTGCGGTGGCGTAGCGGCGGCGGTGATTGTGGTGGTGGTGGTGAGGATTGGTTATGAGGGAGGAGGAGGGGAAGACGATGACAAGGTCTCTCATTCCTCGCCAACGGTTAGGATCATCATCATCAATCACACTGGCTCACTCTCTCTGCTTTTTATTTTATTTTATTTTTATTGGATTGGATTTGAGAGGCTGTTCTTACGACTACTGAACCGGACCGGGTTTGTGGTGGTACAGTACACCGGTTTGACATTTAATTTTTAATAAAATTAAAAAAGGGAGAAAAATGTATGGCCTCAAAATCGAAGCGAACCGTCTCCACATATTTATCACCAACTTCTTGCCCGCCATGTGGATAATCCTCATCTCTCTCTCTCTCTTCACTCTCTCTCTCTAAACGATCGCTATCTTGGAAAAACCGATGACTTCGTCGCTTTCAAGCAATCCGATGGTCGCTGAAGAAGAAAGACCGATGGAAACGTCAACAGATCTTATAGAGACAACGACGACGGAAGCTCCGGAGAAGAAGGTGAGGAAAGCCTACACGATCACTAAGTCCAGAGAGAGTTGGACGGAAGGAGAGCACGATAAGTTCCTCGAAGCTCTTCAATTGTAAAAATCTCTTTCTCTCTTCTTCTACCTTTGGATTTGGTTTGCTGAATTCGTGTCGTCCTGAGCTCTAATTGTAGTTGAATCTGCTTAAATTTGCTTCATTTCTTCTTAGTCTGTGCTTAATACACTAATCAGACAAAAGTTTGTATTTTTGGTCTGGTTATGTAGTAGATCATCTAGATTTTTGCGTGTCAGATGAATGTTAATTGGGATTTTGCAGAAGCTACTTTGTCATCTTACGTTGTCAACATGTTTCAGTAGAGGATTTAGCAAGTGGTTTTCCTTAATTAATGAATTTTTATTGCAAAAGCCTATGTCTTTTATTCAGACACTTTGTTGCTGATACTACTTACTGGTATCTGACAATTCTCTTGCGGTTCTTAGGTTTGATCGTGACTGGAAAAAGATTGAAGATTTTGTTGGTTCAAAGACAGTTATTCAGGTTTGAGATCCAGCTGCTTTCGATTTTGGTTTTAGTAATAAAATACATTGGCGTGTTTCTCCACACAGTCTTAATGTGCCTACTTGATTTACAACAGATCAGGAGCCATGCGCAAAAATACTTTTTGAAGGTCCAGAAAAACGGGACTTTAGCACACGTGCCACCTCCTAGGCCTAAACGCAAAGCTGCTCATCCTTATCCTCAAAAGGCATCGAAGAATGGTTAGTTCTATTATGATTAGAAATTACATTGAGTCGGATCTGAACTAAAAACTCAATTGTTTGCAGCTCAAATGTCGCTTCATGTTTCAATGTCCTTTCCTACTCAAATAAATAACGTGCCTGGATTCACTTCATGGGATGATGATACCTCTGCATTGCTTAACATAGCCGTAAGCGAGGTTATTCTACCAAAAGATGAACTTACTACTCTTTGTGGAGGAGGAGAAGGCATGCATTCTCATTTGTACTCTTTTTTTTTTTTTTTGTATTTTGCTTGGCATTTGAGTTTCTCCACATGATGAAGGTTCATATGCTAAATATGTTATTTGTTTCAGATGTTATTGAATCGAATGGGTCAACAAGTGGGGGTAGTCCTTCAGCATCTGGTATAGGAAGCTCAAGCAGAACACTATCTGATTCCAAAACGGCGAATCAAGCTCCCTCAATGCACGGTGATTATTCAAACAATTGTGGAAACTACTTCTTGAGCTTTTATTTTATGGTAGACATTGTTCTAATTGGTAGTTTTTGCAGGTCTTCCTGATTTTGCTGAAGTTTATAACTTCATTGGGAGTGTCTTCGATCCTGACAGCAAAGGCCGCATGAAAAAACTCAAGGAAATGGATCCTATTAATTTCGAAACTGTGAGTTAGAACCTGCTTGATTGCCTTTTTAAGTAAAATCATGTGTGTGACAGTAATATATTCATCATTTAAGCGTGTCTTGAACTCTGCGTTCTCCTTGAGTACCCTTCACTAATCGCAGTATGCCTTGCAGGTTCTGCTATTGATGAGAAACCTCACAGTGAACTTGTCAAACCCTGACTTCGAACCTGCTGTAAGTGTTACGTTGATCATAACTTCCATGCTCGTTGGAAATAAGTCTATTTCTATCTTGGTTTGTGTTCATGCTCGTTAGGCACATGAACTACTGACTTCTGGATTATTGCAACAAATGTAATTTAACCTTGAAATAGTCTGAATACTCTGATGCTGCAGGGGAAGGTCCTGAACAATTAAGCTCTTAGCAGGGCAGTGCGGGACCCCTGGTCAAGAACCAAACAAGTGATATATCTTCTTGGGGAACTTCTTGCTCACAACAACTGTCTATCAGCTATCAAGTAAGTCTGGTTTTGATCTCGTCCCTCTGCTGCCTATAATCCGTATCTCATTTCTCTTAAGGAGCTTACCAATTGGCTATCTAATCTCTTTGCATTTGGTGGATTGTGTCAGATGTTGCTTGCGGTTGTTGTCTGAGGAGAACATAACTGACCAAGAGGGGAATATGGCAGTTTTGGTCAGAACCAGTTCGGTGAATGGTAGATCTCTATATATATTTATCAATGTGTGTGTATGTAGTTAAAAAAATGATATCTATTTATTTGTTCATGCGTTCTGTAATTTGTAGTCACGATTGTATTTATTTTTTGGTCATACATACATATACTGAAACCAAAGGCAAAGTATCCAAACCGTCGCATTGTTGTATCTGTATCCAGCTTCTCTTAATATTTTGAAAACCCGGTTAACGGTAACCAGAAAAGGATCGAATTGGTATGGGCCGAGAGGGTCTTTATGGGCCGCAAGGGTCTTTAAAACCCTCTGTCGTGGCCTGAAGGTTTGAAAGTTTGGGTGTTTTCGCAACTGATCACAACCGTCGATCTATATACCAAAGGAAGTTCTTCGATGTACTCTCCCTAGACTGTTCTCAATTTTTCGCCGGCGGCGAGGATGCTACAGCATCAGATCGGTCAATCTCCGGCGAGACTAGGGCTAACAGGCCCTGGCTCTCCTTCCGTACAAAACCTAACGCCTTCTCGTCATGGCCATCCAACCTCCTCTTCCTCCTCCCAATCTCACCACCAACAACAACAGATCCAACAACCTCCTAACCTACCACCTTCCTCCGCCGCAGCCTCATCCTCATCCTCGGCGGCTGTTTCCTCGTCCGCTTTGCTATCACTCCTTCCGCCGCTTCCCCGAGCGCAGGCTCTTCTCCAGCAGATGGCGGTTTTATCATCCAAGCTCTTCGACGTCTCTCCTAATCGCGCGCTCTGGCTCTCCGCCTTCCGCGGCTCCCTCCCTTCGTTCCTCACCTCGCACTCGCTCCCGCCGCCTCCGCCGCTCGAAATCCCTAATCCTTCGTCCACCAAGGAGATCCTCTCTCAGTTCAATTCCCTCCAGATGCAGCTCTTCGAAGCCGTCACGGAGCTTCAAGAGATCCTAGATCTCCAGGACGCGAAGCAGAAGCTCGCGCGTGAGATCAAATCCAAAGACTCGTCTCTCCTCGCCTTCGCCAACAAGCTCAAGGAAGCTGAACGTGTTCTCGATATGCTCGTTGACGATTACGCCGATTACCGCAAACCAAAACGAACCAAAACTGAAGACGAAGAGAATGACAATGAGTCTTCTCCCTCTGTTACCACCACAGTCTCTTCTCAGCTCAAGCTTAAGGACATCTTAGCCTACGCTCACAAGATCAGCTACACAACATTCGCTCCTCCTGAGTTCGGCGCAGGGCAAGCGCCTCTCCGTGGCGCATTGCCACCAGCTCCACAAGACGAGCAAATGAGAGCTTCTCAGCTCTACGCCTTCGCTGATCTCGACATTGGTCTACCTAAAACCGTGGAGAACATCGAGAAGAAGGTTGAAGCACTCATGGAGCCACCACCTCCACCAGAAAGCATGAATCTTTCTGCGATTCAGGGCCTGCTTCCACCGAATATCGCAGTTCCTTCGGGATGGAAACCGGGAATGCCGGTGGAACTGCCGAAAGATTGGCGCTTGCCGGCTCCGCCTCCTGGATGGAAACCAGGAGACCCTGTTGTGTTGCCTCCTGAGTTAGTTCCTGCACCTAGAGCCCAGGAGCAGCGGCCTCCTCAGGGACTTCACAGGCCGCCTGACGTCATACATGTCCGAGAGGTTCAGCTTGACATTATGGAGGATGATAGCAGTGAATACAGCAGCGATGAGAGTTCAGACGACGAGGAATAATCAAACACTATGATTCTCGATATAAAGGTAATGGTTATCCTATGTTACTGATAGTTCTTGATTAAAGTTTGTGTGACTGATGTAAAATGTTCTACTTGCTAAGTCTCTAGAGGCTTTTCGCACCAAAATATGGATTCGAATTCTGTTTACAGAAAGAGTTGTTGCATCTTTTTCTAGAGAGCCAGTGTTTAGCGTGTTTCTAATAAAAGTTCTAACTTTCATGAAAGCATTTGATGCCGTTCGGCTACAAAGTTAAGTTGGATCGTCGTTGATCTTGTTTCAAATGATCACAAGTGAAGTGTGGAACTTGGAAATTTAAATGTTTTGTAGCAAAAGTTCAGAATGTTCAGCAGATTTCTCTACAGAGTAAAATGCCACATACCACATACTCAAAAAAACTATCAGAGTACATACTGTAACCTACTTTTCGTATATATTAAAACTATACAGTACTCTCATATTTCAAATTTATTCAGACTAATATCAGCCATTTTACTCTCGAGTACAAGGATTATACATTTCCAAACTAATTAATACTATAAAACTATTCAGCCCAGTATAATTTGAGGAAAGGCCCAAGAAAATAGGATTTTCTCATATTTGGGCCTATGGGCTTTTCAGACAATAGATTTTCAGACAAGAGATACATCAACCATTTACTATATATACTAGGGATTAACCCGGGCTACGCCCGGGATTTTTTTTTTCTTTAATTTAAGTTGTTAAATTATTTATATTTAGGTTATGATATATATTTATATAAATGTTAAGATGCATGTCATAATTAAAATTTATTTTTAAATTATAACACATTAAATTAACATATTTTTTACTATTTAAATATTTTTTTTGAATTTTGTTGGCTATCTAGTTATCATATTTATCAAAACTATCTGTTGAGTGTTGGAATAAATGTTTTAGAAATTTAATCAAACTGCAGAGTATTTTCGGATCGACCACATGCTCAACAATCGATCGATCCGTAAAAAGATGGTCGATCTACTTAGCCAGGTAAGTACAAATTTAGCAAAAATATCTTTGATTTTTAAATATTACTATTCTTTTGAATATTGTTTTTTTTTGAATTGTATTTTCTGATTAAATCATTGTATTATAATGTTTATGTAAATATATTTTTGTGATGTTTGAATTTGTGTTGTTCGTATACTTAACCTAGGTGATATTGATGTTTAACAATTTATTGTTTTCTGGAAATAGAAAATAATGATATATCAAAACGTATGTAATACTTATTAAATGATAGTATAATGTAAATTATATCCATTATTTGAAAATACCATTTGTTGTTTTTATTTTATTTTTAAATCAGAAATGATTTTTATTTAAAAACATTATTCATATATAATATAATAGTTTAAGTTTGGAAGATTAATATATATATATATATATATATATATATATATATAAATTATGTATATTTTTTAAAAAATAATTTAAGATATTATATATTGAGTAACTGAATAAAAGCTGAATTTCTTATCTTGAAAATCAAATATTTATATTTTTGTCTTCATGTTATACTCACCAATCCATCATTGATATTTATAACTCAGTATGTTTAAAAAAAATAGTTTTAAGTAATAAAAAAATTTAATAAATTAAATTCATCACCTATAATGTTATGTAAACTATATTTGAAAACTCTCTAAAATTGTATTTTAAGCATAATATTACTATTATTTAATTTAAGTTATTTTAATCATAAAATATGCTAAACCAACTTAAATTATATTTACAATAGGACCATCCTAAACCGGTTACTAAACCAAAAACAATACTAAACCAACATGATGTAATGGTTTCGGGATAAACGCTTGAATAGTTATTAATTGTAATGGTTTGATCATGAAAGAGTTAGTATGAATATTAACAATAAAATTATGGATTAGATTAATTTAAATTTGTAAGAATACCTTTGAGTCTATGAAAAGCAATTCAATTCCCATGAATAAGTTTGGCTTTTGGAAGTTGCGGGTTTCCCAACAATGAATCCACCTAACAAAAAGTTCGTTGTTATAAAAAATCTCCTTCAAGGTCATTAAAAGTTTTTGGGACGGCAAGAGTTGATGGTGGAACCATTTTTTTGCTCGAGTGTTTTGAAGTTTTCCTTGATAGTGTGAGGTTGATGTTGATGGAATAGTGAGTTTTATAGAGACTTTCTTGATGTAAAACTATACATTTTTATTTTTTTTGTTTAATATGGTATTTCCATTTTTATATAGTTTACTACCATTTTAAAATAGATGTACATTTTAAGATAGATGTATAAATTTTAATGTACTTTTTCCATTTTTTAAAATGTTTATTTCCATTTCTTATATTTTTTATTTACATAATATCTATATTTTATATTTTAAAATAGATATTTAAATCTTAATGTACATTTTCCATTTTTTTAAATTGTGTATTTACTTTTATTATATATTTTACATTTTACATTTTAAGATAGATGTTTAATGCTTCATGAACTTTTCCATTTTTTTAAAAAATTGTATATTTACTTATTATTATTTATATAATTCATATATTATATATTATATTATTTACTTATTATTTATTTTCCTGTATATGTATTTCCATTTCTTGTACTTTTTATTTACTTAATGTCTCTATTTTACATTTTAAGATAGATGTTTAAATCTTAATGTATGTTTTCCATTTTTTTTAATTGTATATTTCCATTTGTTATACTTTCTATTTACGTAATATCTATATTTTAAATTTTCAGATATATTTTGAAATCTTAATTTAATGTTCCATTTTTTAAATTGGGGATTTACTTATATTATATATTTACTTAATATTTATTTTTCTTTATATTGTGTATTTCTACTTCTTATACTTTCTATTTACTAATAATTTTATAATTTAAGATAGATTTACATTTTAAGATAGATGTTTAAATACTAATGTAATTTTTCCATTTTTTTCAAATTGTGTATTTCTTTTTCTTATACTTTCTATTTGCGTAATATCTATATTTTTCATTTTAAGATAGATGTTTAAATCTTAATATACTTTTTCCAATGTTTTTAAGTTGTGTATTTCTTTTTCTTATACTTTCTATTTACTTAATATCTATATTTTACATTTTAAGATAGATGTTTAATATTTAATGTACTCTTTCCATTTTTTTTAAAATTGTGCATTTACTTATTATTGTATATATAATTCGTATATTAATATATTTATAATATTTAATTATTATTTATTTTTCTATATATTGAGTATTTCTCTTTCTTATACTTTATATTTAGTTAATATTTATATTTTATATTTTAAGTCTTAATGTATTTTTCCATTTTTAATGTAAAACGGTAATATTTAATAGAAGAACTTGGACAAATAGTCAAATAGTTATATTTATGTTTTTTTATTTTTTTTATAAAATGGTAATGTTACATTATGGAGATAAGCCGTTTTTTTAAGTGTAAAATGGTAATATTACATATGTTTAATGTAGTATTTTCATTTTTTTATCTTGTATGTTTACATATTATTTATTATTTTTAAAATTATATATAATGTTTTTTTTACAAAATAGTAATGTTACATTATGGAGATAAGACGTCTTTTTTTTAGTGAAAAATGGTAGTCTTACATATGTTTAATGTAGTTTTTCCATTTTTTATATTGTATGTTTACTTATTATTTATTTAAAATAAAAATGTAAAATGGTAATCGTACATATGTTTAATGTAGTATTTCTATTTTTTATGTTGTATGTTTATATTATATTTATTATTTTCCAAATTATATATAATGTTTTTTATTTTTTTTATAAAACGGTAATGTTACATTATAATCTTACATATGTTTAATGTAGTTTTTTCATTTTTTTATGCTGTATGTTTACATATTATTTATAATTTTCGAAAATTAGTAATATTAAAATGTAAAACTATATTTTATGCCATGTGTCATCTTACGTGAGAAGTTTTTTTTGCTGATGTGGACGCTTTATGGAGCCTCAAAAGGTCCCTTTTATTAGTAAGGATTTCCCCAAAAACCCTAACGCACAGCCTCGATCCCAAATCCTCATTTCCCTCCAAAAAACAATGGCAGCCGCCGCCGCACGCCCTCTAGTCTCCGTCCAAGGACTCGACGGTGACATGACCACCGACCAATCCACCACCGTCTGTTTACCAGACGTCATGACAGCTCCCGTGAGGCCAGACATCGTCAACTTCGTCCACGCCCAGATCTCCAACAACAGCCGTCAGCCTTACGCCGTCTCCAAGAAAGCCGGTCACCAGACCTCCGCCGAGTCCTGGGGAACCGGACGTGCCGTCTCCCGTATCCCTCGTGTTCCCGGCGGCGGAACTCACCGTGCCGGTCAAGCGGCCTTCGGAAACATGTGTCGCGGTGGTCGTATGTTCGCTCCGACTAAGATCTGGAGACGCTGGCACCGTCGCGTCAACGTCAACATGAAGAGGCACGCGATCGTCTCCGCCATTGCTGCGACAGCTGTTCCCTCTCTTGTGATGGCTCGTGGTCACAAGATCGAGAATGTCCCCGAGATGCCTCTCGTTGTCAGCGATTCAGCTGAGGCTGTTGAGAAGACCTCCGCTGCGATCAAGGTTTTGAAGCAGATCGGTGCTTACGATGACGCCGAGAAGGCTAAGGATAGTATTGGGATTAGGTCTGGTGTTGGTAAGATGAGGAACCGTCGTTACATTTGTCGGAAAGGTCCTCTTGTGGTTTACGGAACCGAGGGAGCGAAGATTGTGAAAGCGTTTAGGAACATTACTGGTGTTGAGCTTTGTCACGTTGAGAGGCTTAACTTGTTGAAGCTTGCTCCTGGTGGTCACCTTGGGAGGTTTGTGATTTGGACTAAGTCTGCTTTTGAGAAGCTTGAGTCTATCTATGGATCTTTCGAGAAGCCGTCTGAGAAGAAGAAGGGTTATGTTTTGCCTCGTGCGAAGATGGTGAATGCTGATTTGGCTAGGATTATTAACTCTGATGAGGTTCAGAGCGTGGTGAAGCCGATTAAGAAGGATGCAAAGAGGGCTGTGATGAAGAAGAATCCGTTGAAGAACCTTAATGTGATGCTTAAGTTGAATCCTTATGCTAAGACTGCAAAGAGGATGTCTCTTTTGGCTGAAGCACAAAGGGTTAAGTCTAAGAAGGAGAAGCTCGAGAAAAAGAGGAAACCCGTCACTAAGGTATGCTCAACGCTCTCCTCTCTCTTTACCTTGGTTAAAGTTTTGTTAGTACTTTTAAGTCACTTCTAGTGGATGGTTGTTTTCATTTTGTGCTAAGCAGTCTATACTGTGTTGATTAAGTTTTATCTTCTGTTGCATTCGTATGCGTTGCAAATAATCTGTGTGTCTGTTGATGTGATTTGTTGCTGGAAATTGTTCTTTGATTGATAAGATTAAGTTTGGAGAGAAGATCATGTTCTTTTCTGAACATTTCATAGGTTGTTGTGAATTAGAATCTCAAAGCTGTCTCATGTCTTTAACCATTTTGCTGTATTCTTTTCCTCTAGGAGGAGGCACAAGCTATTAAAGCTGCAGGCAAGGCGTGGTACCAGACTATGATCTCTGACAGTGATTACACAGAGTTTGATAACTTCACCAAGTGGCTCGGAGCCAGTCAGTAGTTCTATCGGGTTTTTAGGCAAAGATTTTGGTTGTCGCTTTATGATATTCATTTGTGTTGGATTTAATCTCTGGAGTTGTTTGGTCTTTTTGAATTTAAAGAGTATGAAACATGTTTTAAACTCTGTTCAATTATTAGTTCTTTTGCTTCTCTTTTCCCCCCTAAAATTCGCAATTTTATAAACCAATCTCTTTGATCATCTTCGTCATAACAATCAGTATTAGTGAAAGTCTATTTAAAGATCTGAATTAATCAAAGCGAATATAGGTATGCTTGGTTTTAAAAGATAAATACGTAAATATTATCAAGACATTATTCTAACAAACCATATTTTTGTAAGGAGTTATTTCATCGTCGATTTATTTAATTTTAGAAACCATACAATAAAAAGTTAAATAATAATGCCACTGATATTAATGAGTCGCATTTTTTGGCGATGCAGCAATAAATTTGACAAGCGACTTGGTACCTCCCAAAGTAGATGGGACGATAAGCACAAGCCCTTTCGCGACAGACCCAACCCAACATGAATTGAATTCAAACTTATCCTCGAACGCTAAACTCACATCAAGTAGTAATCCAACATCTGTCTCCTCCAAATGGTCACCACAATCGCAATCGCCAATCGCTTCATCTCTCGAGTGTATCTCTACCTTCATACCATGACGCTCAGTAGTAGTATTTTCGCCAGCGCTTTGTTCCTTGAGGAACAAGAATACATCCTCAGCAGCTTTAACAGATTTTTTCATGCATGCTAGTGGCGTTTTCGAGCATGTTTTGGCCCGGATTACAAGGGGTCCACCGCGGTCAAGAACCGAGACTGGCCTAGGAAGTTCATTGATGAATTTATCTCTTTTGACTGGTGGGAGGTAGAAGATTGGTTTGAGTGTGGTCTGAGAATGAGCCAAAGAGCTTTGGATTTTAGCCCATTTTTTCAAGAAATCTGTCTCAATGAGGAGATCAGCTATTAGGATGCTGCAGCTTATCCCAATTGAGTATCCACCACTCTCGAAATTAGTCACCTATTAAGATATATAAAATACCAAAAACAACCTCAACCACATTTAAAAGTTGAAAAATGAAAACAATATCAATAGAAATAGCTGATCAAAAACGTGTTAAGATATAGTATATAGCTCTAATATAATTGTTATATATATATAATATAACTCTACACTTGTAAAGTTATATTATACTTTTTTTTTCTTCTGAATACTCAGTTTATCTTATGAATAGTTTTACTGTTGATTAGTTACCTGAACATAGAACAATGGAGAGAACTGAGGATCAACTTCATCAATGTCTCTCCAGAAGACAGTCTGTGCTTCAGCTATGTTTTTGTCTCTCTTCACCATTTCAAAAAACTCCGGCAAACTCGCCGGGAACCTAGCCTCCACCAGCCTAGCGCCACTATCGTTGGTCACCACCTCCAGACCATCTTCCTCTCCCTTCACCGTCCTCCTCCGCCGCAGTCTACCACAAAGCAAAGGCTGCTCGGTCAAGGCTCTCCCTAACGACTCCTTTATCCAACCGGCGACTAACCACCCTCTCTCACCACTATCACCGGATTGCTTGTAGTACGTAACTATGTTTAGTGTTCTCCTGAATATTCCTGCTCCGACGGGATCTCCGACGGATATGGAACGTACTTCACGGTGTTGCGTCACTTCCACCGGCATAACGCTCTGTACTCCGGCGATCATCGACTTGTGGACTATGGTTTCCATTTTAGCTCTAATTTGTGAAGTTGGCATTAGTTAGTCCTCTTCTATTTATAGGAGCATAAAAAAATTATGTTTGGTTATACAAAGCCAAATCAACTTTGTAATTAATTGATTGTAAACTATAAGAGATGTGCTTTAATTTCATAAAAGAAAACCAACGGTAATATGTAGATACATATCCAATCTGAGCCGACCTGCATTTAATTGAAACTATTTTACAAATCTTCTTTATCCATTTTCTTTTTCTCAGTTGCGTAAAATGTAAGTATGGAGTTTTAATGAGCATTTGACCTTAGTCCAAGATTTGCAGTTGGATGCGGAAAGGTAGTAAGTATTAAACCGTAATGGTTGTAAACTTTGCAGTTAATGACTGGACCTCTGTTATGTTATTAGCAGTCTAGCATGTGTGAATATTCAATACGAAGTTGAAACTACATACATAACATTAATACGTTAATATGTGTATGTACTACCGCCAACTTTTTCTGTTAAAGAGAGTATATAGTATTGTAAAACACCTTAGAGCATCATTATCCTACCAACTCATAATGGGTTGCTTAATAATATAATAATAGTATTTAAGGAGATAATTTGGGTAAGAGACTTAGCTAAGCAACTTGACATTTTTCCTCCTCCATTGCAAGGCTCTTATTTTAGGGTGCTTAAATTTTTTAAAGATTCTTTTGCCAATATTATGTTCTTCAAAGGAGACAATTCAATACACAAAACATACGGCAAGAGAGGAGAAGAGAAGAAGAGTATTCACTTGTTAGAATCCGGCCATCCTCCAGGGAATAAGAGACCACCTCCTCAAACCCCAAGAAGTTATCTGCATTTCCATCATAAACAAAAAGCAAACAATCAGAGATGGCACAACTACCAAAAAAAAAGAAAAAACAGAGACTTGAAAAAAAGATAGGACTACTAAAAGTGTGTTCCATTTTTGTGGTTACACGAGAAACATAAATGGGATCAGAAGGAACATGGAAATCGAAATCTATTGATTTCAGGAAGTGGGGAGAGAACTGAGATAGAGATGAGAGAGAGAAGGAGATAAGCAACGTAGCTTATTGTTCCTAATTAAGCGACGGTGCTTGAATTAAAAGATAATTTTCTTTTTCTTTTAATCAAAATTAATCTAAGCAATCTACCTAAGCAACCTGGATAATCATGCTCTTAGTTGAGGATATCTATGAGAAGTTCTCAAAATATAATAAAATGATAAATAATAGTGTTGAGTATCTTAAAATATAGTTTTAGATATGATTAAGTACTGATGTATACTTAAACGTTATGATTAGGTGTTGTTAATTAAAAAGCAAAATATCATACAGTCTCTATTGTATCATAATGCTTTAAGTAGACAGTAGATACTTCTACAAAAAGAAAGTGTTCAGCGTCCAGCCTTCCACCTACTTTTTGTATTATTGTGAGACTGCCCAGCTAAAATTCGAACCAAATGAATTGAACCCATGATTTCCGTATGTAGACTGTAATCTTTTAATCTACTTTCGAAGCTTTGGATACTCACAATAAATGCCACCCATTAGCAACAAACTTTTATAGGTCCTCCAGCACGTAGCAATCGCGACATTGTTAGCCATTGCTTGTAAATTTATTTAGTTATTTAACCATTGCATATTTTTGTTAGAGCTTAGATGTGAGAATCAATCAAGTTTTACAAAACCAAGTCAACCAAAAAAACAAGTCAACCTCTTATACACATGACATTTTTCAAATTTTCTAGTTAGCTTTTGATTAAACACACAGAGATATACACATAACCCAAAGTTGTAAACCTATACACATTATATTATCCAGTAAAAATCGTACGTACGTACGTTCTAGCTACATATAGTTAAACGTTTCCAGGTCCGCACTATGCCAATCCTTACTGAAAGCAACTCAAACTGAGAAGTTATAGTATTGTCTTTAATGGTTATATATATTTACATTATTTTCTGATGAATACTTATGAAACAGGGTTTGAAGAGCTCCTTCTGGCCTCAACACTTTTTTCTGAGGGACAAGGTATCCGTTATGATCTTAAAATAAGTTTCTCTCAGGGACAACTACCCTTGTTGCTAGGAACATTTTCTACAAGAACTTCTCAGTGTGATGAAGAAGAAAGGGCATTGCGTTGTACGATATATTCCTAGATAATTGCTTGTATAACCAAAACTTTTTTTAAGCTGATAAACGATATACAAGCTTACTTTGACTTTTTTTTTTGTGACACATGCATTCATTTAAATTAAAAGAAGGCCTCAGGCCCATTTAAACTTGTAACAAAGTTTTGCACGAGATGTTTCAAGTGGCTTCATCACTTTCACGGACGCAACAACAAGGTCTCCACTATTCTCAAGCTAAATGATCATTTAACAACTCATAGTTCACACCAAGAATACACACACTCTGTCTCTCAAAAACCAATCCATAGTATTGATTCTCACTTATCGTGAAATCTAACACTATTCTGCAACAGTGGTTCCTAAGATGAGTCTACTTGCAAAATCAGTGTGGTCCTTCGAAGTGTTTTTTAAAAGTTTAAAACCAGATTTTGTAATAAAGAATGATATATTATGGAATATTACCTTTTAAGTACCTAACTTTTTATTATTTTCAGGAGAATATGCTAATCAAATACATAGTGACATTTAACACCACTTTCTTACACGCAAAAAGATATTTTGAGATTCGATGGATAGCCTAGCCATTGGCTGAGAACTTCCGACAGCAAGCCGGCGTCACTACCGGAAGCCGTTGAAACCCTTATCAACCTCTCCAATCATCCCTCACCGAAAACAAAATGAACGGAGACGATCCAACCGACGGTCACGATTTCATCAGCTCTCTACCAGACGCGATTCTCCACCTCATCCTCTCCTCAATTCCGACAAAGTCAGCGATCAGAACCTCCGCCCTGTCCAAACGATGGAGACACGTCTGGTCCGAGACCCCTTCCCTCTCCATCGACAGCCACAGAGTGGTCGCCAGATCGATAAACAAAACCTTATCCGCCTTCTCATCTCCCAAAGTCGCGACCTTTCACCTCCGAACATGCTTAGCCAATAGGACCCAGCACGTCGACGCCTGGATCGAGTTCGCCGTTAACCGTCACGCGGAGAAGCTCTCTCTCGAGTTTCGTGATACACGTGTCAGGGACTACGACTTCCCCGACTCCTTCTACGCGAACTCTACCGTGAAGGAGCTCTTGATCGAGTCTGGATCCGTTGTGATGAAACCTAAGTGCCACGTGTCGTGGACTTCCTTAAAAAACTTGTTTTTGAGTTACTGTAAGCTCTCTGACGATGCACTTGTCAAGATTCTGTGTGGCTGTCCTCTGCTTGAGAGCTTGGAGCTGATGTTTTGCGATGAGTTTCGATGTGTTGATCTGAGTCGTTCACCGCGTTTGATAAGATTGGAGATGGATCGAAGCGATTGGTTTCTCGGGCCAACGGAGATTGTGGCACCGCATGTGCATTGTTTGAGATTGAGACATTCTAGGCTACCGTGTAGATTAGTGGATGTGTCTTGTTTAACTGAAGCGAACTTAAACATTTACTTCTGCGATCTTGGGACCCTCACGGCTGATTTTCTTCAAGGTAACGTGGTGAAGATGTTAGCAAAGTTGCAGAATGTTGAGAAGCTTACTGTTGGTGCTACCTTTCTCCAGGTATGTTTTGCCAACAACTCTCTATGTCAGTAGAATCACATAGCCTGGAATCAATAATTGGTGTGCATAGTTGATGGATTAGTAGCGCGTAGGAGCATTTTGTTCAAATGCATAATCACATTCGAAACGATCCTTCTCTGTCATTCTCTTGTAGATGTTCTGAAAACGTGAACGTTTCTAAGTGCAATTTTGACCAATGGCTCTTGTCTTGTTCTACTTTTGTGTTTATGTGCATGTGCCCTTTAGATGTTGTCTCTTGCTGCGCTCTGTGATGTACGTTTTCCGACGCTCAAGGTCGAGTATTTGACTCTTGAAACGATGATTGTTCGGTCTGTTGTTCCTGGTATAACAAAGCTTCTACAGAACTCACCTGGATTACGAAAGCTAACGATACATACCGTGAAATGCAGCATCATATCGGTATCTTTACCAACTAAAAACCTCTTTTTATTATCCTTCTAATATACTGTTACTATGTGAGATGTTGACATTTATTTTGGATGAAATGTCTTAGTTTTTGTTATGAATATTTTGTTTTTCTGTGTCGCAGGAAGCACATTTGAACAGTTACCTGCGTTCACATAGCTTGAATCAGCGTCAGTGCTGGAGATCAAAAGACATGGCCTTCCCGGGATCTATGGAGACCATTTCAATGTTGGTGGGTAAGTACGCAGAGTCCAATCTTGTGGCTTCGTTCGTGGAGCGTTTGCTGAGAAGCACAAGAAGTCTGGAGACAATGGTTGTGCTCTTGGTGGGTTACCTCGATGCGTCAGGTTTTGAAGAGCTTGTTGCAATGGCTACAAGACTTTCTCACAAGCGCAATGTCTTCATTTCCATCAAGCAAAGCCATGTTCAAAATGTATCCAACACTTTCTCGTAAGTCGTAATGAACTTTGTATCATTAATTATTTGATTAAGCAAAAGTCATTGTTAAATAGGTGTCATAAGGCTTTAGAGTTGAATTCCACAGAAGTTTGTATGTAATCTTTGACGTTAGATTAATTGTATTTCATATAAAGTTTAAACAAGATGATAAAGAAAAGTCTTAAGAGTAATTGATAATGATCAAAAGTAAAAAATGAGAAAAACAAAAGTGATTATTTGTTGGTAAATTCAAATATAATCAAGATTCATTGAAAACGTAATTAAACACAATAAGTTCAGGAACCTTTGTTTAGAATGGAACAGAACATACGAGTTTTCAAAAACAAACTGAACTAACAAAAGGTGCTTATAACATCAAAACAAATTTCAAAAGCTTGATGCATCATCTAAGATCTAGGCTTCTCCTTCTTCTCCTTGAAGAGGGCCAAGAGTGAGACACCAGAAACCTTGACGACCTTGAACCTGACTCCGGGAATATCTCCCACAGCGTGACCCTTACGACCAAACCCAGCAATCAACACCTCGTCCTGCAACAACAACAGCAACAGAGGAAAATTCAACATTTTGACAGAAAAAATACTAATGTCAAATGATCAGTTACAAAGGCTTTAAGACGATCAGACTTACATTTTCCTCAATGTAGTTCAAGCAACCATCGTTGGGGACAAAAGCGGCAATCTTCTTTCCGTTCTTGATAAGCTGAACTCTAGCACACTTACGGATAGCAGAGTTAGGCTGCTTAGCCTCAATACCACTGCATAATCAATCAAAAAGACCCATCAGCTCCAATATCTATATACTAAAGAAACTAAAATTACAATATTTTTGATTGGCCTTACATTTTCTCAAGAACGATACCCTTGGCGTGAGAAGAACCAGCAAAAGGCTTCTTCCACTCGTTACCCTGATGAGACTTCTTGTACTGCTTGTCAGCCCACCTCTGATTGATACGAAGCCTCTTGAGCTTGCGCCCAGCTCCCATACCCCTTGTCTTACTGTTCCATATCATCACATCAACAACAAAACAATTGAGACAAAAGATGAACTGTCATCCAAAATAAGCATTTACTAGATGAAGACTCTAGAATAGAATAGAAGGTCAATTAACTATAATCAAGAGAGACGCATTGTGTCACAATCATTACAGAACTCAATGATAATCAGAAACCACAATGAAAACAAAAATGTGAATCGTGAAGCCATTTCCAGCAGAAAAATAATAGCAGACTCGATTAAATCCCTAGTAATTCAAAGAATCAGAAAACAGCAAAGGATCTAAGAGAGGTGAAACGTACCCCATGTTTGTTCTTCGAAGGAGGAGAAGATCAACAGCAAAGAGGTTGATGCGGCAAGCAAGAGAAGATACTGAAAACCCTAAACCTAGTTATATCAGTGACTCCTAATATATGTAAAGGATCCGCGATACCTCAGCCCATTTACAAATTAATCGGCCCATCTCATATTGGGCTTATAAATTGCCAATAACCTCTTTTGAACATGATGTATACATATACGCTCGTGTATAAATACTCCTTTTATCTTATTAAAGAATACAAGTCACATGCAACCTACCCCACCGTACCTACCTACAACTTCCGCCACGTCAGCCTCACACTCTTTACAAAACCCGGCTCTAGTAACCCACTCCGTACAACACCTTACAGGCTGAACCGGTCCCCCACCACTTAACCGTCGATACCACGGCAGACCGACGTGTACAAACAACAACCGTTTATTTCAAAAAAGGCAATTTCGATTCTGTGGTCCATATTTCTATTTTATTAATGCGCCAGCAAAATACGAAAAGAGGAAATTACAAAGAAACAGAGAGAAAGAGAGCTGGAGAATCTCGTCAATGGCGGAGGGTGACTTTTAACCTTAAGTAGCCACCAGTCAAATCAAGGAGGCGATGGAGAATATTGTAAAGGAAGAATAAAGTTTAGGTGGAGATACGAATCGGAGGTAAGAGAACACTTTTGTCTCCTTTCGCTTTCTTTAGTTAAAGAAAAAAAAAGAGAGAGAGAGAGATAACGATTCGTTAGTAAGAGAGCTTGAAACTCACGCTTTGTAAAGGTGTCAGCTCATTCATTTTTTAAATTTATATATATGTAACTGATTTTCACAGTGGTTCGGGTTTAGAGTTCGGATTAGGGATTTTAAAATCGAAGAATGGATGAGATTAGAGGAGTGCCTACGTGGCAGGAAGAGCTCGCGAGTCTCGTCGACGCTGGATTGCGATACGACGGCGCGCCGATCGATCTAACGGCGGCTACTGAATCCACCGCAAAGAGATCGTCGGGTTACTTGGATGGATCCGGATCCGAGGCGAGAGAGACATTGAAAGATCAAGTGACGGGGTTTATGAAGTCGTGGGGAGAGATGCTTCTCCACCTCGCCAAAGGATGCAAGGACATCGTGGAGCAGACGGTGGTCACCGAGGACTCGTACGTCGTGCGGAAGCTCGCGAAACCGGCGGCTAAAGTTTCGAAGAAGCTTAGCTTTATGAACGAGTACTTGCCGGAGGATCGCGATCCGGTTCACGCGTGGCCTGTGATCTTCTTCGTCTTCCTCTTAGCTCTCGCAGGTAAATCATCACAATGTGTTGTACTTAGCCTGAGAACTGCATGCCGTTTTACAAATAGTAACCTGTGTACTAAGCCTGATAACTGCGTGCCGTTTTACAAATGTAAGAGACTCTATGTTCCTTGCATTGTGACATGTTGATCTTTGAAGTGCAGCGTTAAGCTTTAGCCCCGAGCAGGATAGACCAGTGGCGGTGATAAAGAAACTGCGTGTACATCCCACCAATGCAGCTCGTGTACAGCTTCCTGATGGTAGATACTTAGCTTACCAAGAGCTTGGTGTTTCAGCAGAGAGAGCGAGATACTCTTTAGTTACTCCTCATTCTTTTATCTCCTCTCGACTTGCAGGTAATGGATATATTCAATTAGTTTTTCATCAGTTTCTGTTTACGTTTAGTTTTGTCTTCTAATGGTTGAAATTTTTACCTGATTAAGGTATACCTGGAGTGAAGAAGTCACTGCTTGTGGAGTATGGTGTCCGTTTAGTTTCGTATGATCTGCCAGGGTCTGGAGAGAGTGATCCTCACCGAGGTCGAAACCTTAGCTCATCTGCCTCGGATTTGATTAACCTTGCGGCTGCTATTGGAATTGATGAGAAATTCTGGTTGCTGGGTTACTCTACTGGTAGTATGCATACATGGGCTGCAATGAAGTACTTCCCTGACAAAATTGCAGGTACTAACAATGTCCCTATAACGACTTATACGTTTCATATCATTTGACACTGTGATTGTTTGCAAGAAAAACTTGTATTGGAATCGTCTAGAGTGTTGCTCAATTGGTTTGGTTTTGTGAAACTATAGGAGCTGCAATGGTGGCTCCGGTGATCAATCCTTATGAGCCAAGCATGGCCAAGGAAGAGATGGTGAAAACATGGGAGCACTGGTTAACAAAGAGGAAGTTCATGTACTTTTTAGCTCGCCGGTTTCCAGCTCTTCTCCCTTTCTTCTACCGTAGATCATTTCTCTCTGGTAAACTTGATCATCTCGATCAGTGGATGTCACTCTCTTTAGGAGAAAAGGTATAAATTTCATCAGTGGTTAGAGGTTACAAAGCAGAGACTCACGCTTGCTAACTCTGTTCTTCTTTCTTTCTTTAAGGATAAGCTTCTACTCAAAGACCCAACTTTCCAAGAATTTTACCAACGGAACGTGGAGGAATCCGTCCGTCAAGGAATCACAAAGCCATTTGTAGAAGAATCCGTGCTTCAAGTGTCGAGATGGGGCTTTACTCTTTCAGAGTTCCGCACACAGAAGAAATGTACAACTAATGGTGTCCTCTCTTGGCTCATGTCAATGTACAGTGAAGCTGAATGTGAACTTGTCGGGTTTCGAAAGCCTATTCACATATGGCAGGTAATGCATAGTTAAATCTGTAAAACTCATTTTAGTTAATCTGTCTATGTGTATCTTTAACACAAGTTTACTATTTGAGTCCTTAAAGGGAATGGAAGATCGGGTGGCTCCACCATCGATGAGTGACTACATTGGCAGGATGATACCGGAAGCTACTGTACATAAGATTCCAAATGAAGGTCACTTCTCGTTCTTCTATTTCTGTGATGAGTGCCATAGACAGATTTTCTTTGCTTTATTCGGAGAACCAAAAGGGCAGCTCGAGAAAGTAAAAGAAACAAAGGAGACGCTAGTCGAAACAGAGGCCGCACATAAGGACACTAGTGCTGCTACAACAACCACCAAAGAGTAAAGAAGTAAAGAGGTGGATAACTATAGAAATGATAGCTACATTTTTTTTTTTTTGCTTCGGATTCTATAGGGCTTTACACCAAACAGAATTTTATTTTGGATCACATTTTGCATTCTACAAGCAGTGGTGAATGAGAATCTGTCAATGCTTTTCTCGTTCTGATGTTACAGTTGTCTGTCTGATGGATTCAGTCCAATTTCGTATAGCACGTCTGCTACTGACTACTGTCACACATTTAACTAAAAAGATTTCTCCTAGTGTCGCAGTTTTTGTTTCTGTTAGTTAATCATGGATGTGTCAAGAAAGAACCCATAAAAAATGATTCTTCATATATATCAAAATCTTGAGCATCTGCTTCCGAAACATAATAATGAGATACAAACAAGATAAATGGTATTAAATTCAGAAACATAATCAAATGAAAAAGAGTTTCATATTGGGTTTGGTATCAATCAAAAAGCAGAGCCGGAGTTGTTGGATTTGCCAAGCAAAATATCTTTGGCTTCATTGATCTTGGAAGCGAGATAGTGACTACCTCCAGCGTCAGGGTGGTTTGCAACCATCACTCTCCTGTGAGCTTCTTTCACCTTCTCAGCCACAACCCTCTCCCTGTTATTATTGTAAAACACCATAAACAAAAACACACAGTCAAACCACTGGAGAACGCTTACCCAAATCTTTTTATAAAGTTCTTCTCATAATTTCAAAACCTACTAAATCAAATGTGCAATTGCCTTTTGTCTGATTTATTAAACATACTCTAGCTAATGTCATCTTTTTTTTTTTTCAATTTGAGAAGCAAGAGGAATGAATGACAGACCTAACACCAAGAATGAGAGCCGCTTCACGCCGCGTCATGGCAGTTTGAAAACCACCTTCATAAAACCTGCGCATCCTAGCCGCGGGTGGCCTGGCCTTGAAGGCTTGCCAAGCCAGTATACCGTATCTACCAGCTAAAGCAGCTGCCGCTACAGCAGCACCTGCAACCATTGGCGTTTCCTGTATAACCAACCACAACGACAAGCAAAACGTCAGATACAAAATATATATAAAAAAGGAACCAACATGGCTTTGGAATCAAGAAGAAGATGAGCAAAGATCTATCCTCTCTGTATCCAAAATGAAAAGCACCAAAACATGTTCATGATGAAGAACATCGGGATTTAACGGAAACAAGGGATAGATAGACCCAACAACTTACCATCGTTCACGTATCAATCGGATTAAACAAATGATAATTTCTCCAAAAAAATTATCCAATTGGGGGATGCGGATGGGTTTAGGGCTCTTCTAGAGGAAAAAAAAACGAGGAGGTCTGCCACGTCCTCTCCTTGTCTTAATTTTATACTAGATTTTGACCCGTCCTTGAAAGGGCGGGTATATTTTTGTTTTAACGTTTTTGAGAAATAACACTTTTATATTTATGTTATTTTTTGTAATCGTATTTATATTAAATGTTGATTTAATTGAATATAATTTTTGGTAACTACATTAAATATGTCAAACTGCATAACTATTCACATACTATATGCATTTCAGATTTTTTTAAAAAAAAATTATAAAGTTTGCAATATATTATATTTTTTTATTAATTACCTAACATAATAGTCAAAAATATCCGTACTTAAAAAGATCTGAAAATTAAAGTCTCATACTCTATTAGACCTATATACTTAAACTTTCCTTAAAAAATGTTATATCCGAAAACCAATATGAAATTCAACCTGCACCGAAAACTGAACAAAATATTTGAAAAGTGTTTGAAAAAGATAAATTCTAATATATTATGTTATATATCTATATATATGGTTAATATGGTCTTCAATAACTTTAAGTAAAATCACATTTAATAAATGTTGTTAATTAAATAACTTATTTAAACTCTGTTAAGCTAAATGAGTTTATATAAATTTTCTATTTCTATTAAAAATCCAGTTAAACCCTATTAAATCTTATTTTAACATTATGTGCTTTGTAAATTAATAGAGAGTTAAGTTTTTTAACTCTGAAACCAGAATATTATATTTAGTTACATAAAATAAAGAATTATATTTCATTTTTGAAAGAGTAAAACATGGGAATAATTAGTTGGACATAACACTTATAAATTGGCATGATTCTAATTTAATAAAATAGATTTAAATTTTAATATACGATTGTTAAAAAAACAGTATATGATTTAAATAGGCTAATATATACCTTAACATTCATTAACTATGTTGATATTAGTATTATTATTGGGACTGTGTTAATGGTGTTCATATGGGTCCTAATTTAATATGGTCCATAATAGATTAAAATGATAATTTGCTCTAATAATTATAATTCGAATATAGAACAGTGTAATATAATTAAAAAGAAAAAAATGATGTCAGAAAAAAGAAAGGACTGATTATTGCTGAATGAAACCGTAGACTTTGACATAAGTGGGTCCGGAAATGAGAGAATCAAATGGAAGTTATAAACAAAATCATGGTTATATAAAGAAATAATAAGTGGTGCAGTTACAAAAAAATGACCCGTAAATAAAAGTTGGTTATATAAAAAAGTAATAAATGATGCAGTTATAAAAATTACCCCTAAATAATAGGAATACATAATTGAACACAACTTTTATCAATTGGTCAATCTGCTGTTTTAATAGAATAGATTTTGAGGTCGGTTAGGTGAGTCAAAGTCAACACCTTCTTCATCTTTCAGAGGATCGTCTATAGACTCCTAACCCTGTTTTGTAAGACATCGTTACGACCTCATATTTCAATTCATACATTCGAATAAAAATGCTGCAGAAAAATAGAACAAAGATGTCGCAAATGGCGCCATAGAAATGGATTTGTCAGTATATACAAAATCTATGAAATATTCAACAGAATAAAATAAAAATTTGAAGTTATAAGGTAAACTTTATCGTCGAATAATCAAATTTGTAGTAAAATTTTAAATAACAGACGCTTACACTCTGCACAAATGAATTATCAAATGAAAGGGAACACATAACAACATGCAACAACAATCTCGGACAGATCCATAACGTGGAAAATATATCTTCTTTTTTTTTAAGACAAATCATAAATAGCTTAGCTTCCTCCTCCATTGGTCACGGCAACGTCGACACTTTCCACCTTAGGCGGAGCTGAGAACCTCCTTGGTTTAGGCAACGCATGTGAATTCGTATAAGAGAGGCGTTTCTTAGCCGACGCCTTGTCAGCAACCCCATCGTTCTCCTGTGTGATGGTACCACCACTTAACGGACTCTGCGGCTTCAGCCTAGCTCTAGCTGATTTAGTGGTAACCATATAGCTCGGTAGAGCCTGTGATCCAGCCATACTCTCGTCATCTTTGACTGACGAACCACCGATGCTGTGTCTACGGTTCCTCTCGGACAGAACCGAGATCGTGCTTTTGGCGTCGTCCTCGTCTTTGGATTTTCTGGAGGATTGGTTTAGTCTTGAGGGAGTTGGAGGAGAGAAGAAACTGTTTTTGTTTTTGTTTTTGTTTCTTGGAGTAGTGCCACCTCTTGCGGATGATGGTGTGGTAGGTTGAGTTAAGTTATTGTTTGGTTCTTCCAATGGCCGACCAGGACCAGCCATCCATCTCTCTAACCAGCTCCAACCCCATGTCGGATTGCTCGGATCCATGAACATCGGATTACCAGATTTAGAATTGTTCTTCCAGTTTTGCTGCAATACATGAAACATATTAATGTTATGTGTTTCACTTTTTAATTGTTATATTTGATGAGATTACCTGATGAGTGTAAGCATAAGCCAATGCCCTTTCTCTTCTCATCGTTGCCTCGTACTTGCTCAGCAGATTCGCTTCAACTTTTTCCTTTGATTGAATGCTATCATTCCAGTTATCCCCGTTCTAAGAGAATGTATTAGCATAAGTCAGATTCGCTCAAAGATTGTAAAGTGAATGAGATGAAATTGTAAGAAAAGAGTGACTAACCTTCAAGCCAGCAAGCTCTTTGGCATGCTTCTGAAGGAGTTGTTTCTGGCGAGCTTGATTCTCTTCTGACATCCTGATTCTCCTAGCTCGGATTTGGGACTGGACACGGGAGAGAGTCTGCATACATTTTAAAGTGTTTGCAGCTTGACGTTTAACAGCAGATCCTTCCATCAATGTCTTAAGCCTCACCAAACCCCTCATTGCGCGTATTGCTCTTTTTGCCTTGTATCACGCAAAGACAAAAGTTAATACACCACAGCGAAACAGAACAGTAAAACAAACAACTGAAAGATCCAGGAACCAGAGAACATACCAAATAGCCTCTGAATACAGTCTGGATCAAGATTGCAGCCGCTTCTTCGTTTGACTTTCCAGCAAACCGAGCACGAGGACGAACCACCACCTCAGGAGGAGGAGGAGCAGAGGATGAAGATGGGACTACAAGAACATCAGTGGTCGTAGCATTCACAGGGGAAAGATTCATGTTCCGTTCAGCAACCACTTCAGCTACTCTCACCTCAAGAGGAGGAGGAGGAGATTGCCTGACGCCATTTGGGCTCTCGGGTGATTTGTGCTTCTTCGACTTCTGAAAAAAACATCAAACAACAAAGATGTCAAGAGACATATGAATTTGCATAAAGTCACTAACTTATCCGTTACCTTTGAATCTGGGCTGAATGCTTTCTTGACGCTAGAAAACCATTTTGCCTTGCCCATCCCTTCACCGTCCTCTGTTTTGATCCTTCACAGAGATTAATTAAAACAAAAAATAAGTTATTTCAAAGAAAATTTTAATCTAGTAGTGATCTCAAACACATTCCTCCTGAGCAAACACTCAAGAAGATACTAAGCTTAAATCAGTAAGATTATTGCCAGATCTCCATATCTATGAGCTAAATTCTTCTGTTAAACTCAATGACTAACATAGAGAAAAGCGTACCTGCGGTAGACAGCAACACCAGATCTGTAAGAAGAGGAAGAGCTCCAAAAGTCTTCACAACAAAAGTCTCGAGAAAGTCCAACTACTTCAAGGGCGCTGCTCTGTGAGCTAACCGGTGCAAGAAGACGATAAGGCTAATGGGAGCGGGTGAGTTTTAGATCTTTGCTGAGGTGCCTCTTCTTCACGTTATCATTATTGCCGAGAGAGAGAGAGAGAGAGAGAGGAGACAGAGGAGGATTCAAAAGGCTGTCAGTGAAGGTGTTTATGTGTGTGTTTGTGCGTGAAGCCACTTATTGGCCCCTCCTATGGATCCCACTTGCCTTTTTCTTTTACCAGCTTCTTCTTTACTCATTTCTATTTAGTTTTTTTTTTCTAAAGGTAAACTTGTTGCCGTGATAAGTTTGATTCATTAAGGTTCATTAACTTGTCAATGATGTCAACGATAGCTATATGAATCTTGTTTTTTCCAACAAACATTTAATGAAGTTATAACAAAGATTAACGATGTATTCAAATGACTTAAAGTTTGTCAAGATGTGGGATCGGCAATAGAGTGACCATCTAAATTTACAACTGATAAAAATAACGTTATCCAGTAAGATCAGTTCTCTACGGCTAAAAAGCTTTGGAAGCTTATTCGTCTTTAGTGGGGGTAAAACTGATAAGACACCGAAATATATTTTTGAATCAACATCGTTTTCTCGCAAAATAATTAGCATTAGTATAACATCGTTTAGCTAAAACACGCTTACATAACTAGAAGTAGAACCGACAAAACATGTGAACAAAAATATCCTCCAATGAGACAGCCGTTAAATACAGTATGCTCTACTAAGCCACCTGTATAATGTTAATATTATCAGGATTGACAAATATCATGAAAATTAGTGGATCATTATTCACCACGTCCTATTTTATGGTCAGTTCCACCACAATTACTATAAGCGATTTATTAAAAGTTTCAATAATTTTTTTTACAAATTTGAAAGGTTTTATCTATGTATTTTTTTCCAAAAAAAAAATTAGAAACTAGAATTGAATGTTCCATTTGGCTTTATCCCCCGACTTTGATTTCTAAATAAAATTCCAATAAATGAGTGATCAAATAGTATATTTGACATATATACCTAAATTCATGCACCAAGGAACTAAATGATTATTGAAACAGTATATAGTTTGTGATATGGATTAAGTATACCTGCCTAGATCATTGACTATTTTGGAACCAAAAGATAAGCCCAATGAGTTTTCTTATCACTGGCCAGCTTGTAGTTGTACCAGTCTTCTTACTAATTTCCTTATTAAAAACGAATTTGCATTTTAAATTTCCCATCACTCCATGTGGCGTCTTCTCTTAACAGAAAACATTTTTAAATAATAAAGCTGTTCTCATATTATCATATATGAATATAAAACAAGTGAGAATTAGCCGTTGGAATTTAATAATTTCAACTAAATATGCGATATTCCAACATTTGTGTATGTTTTAAAAATATGTTTCTGATAATTTATAATATTTAACTTATCGCCAAAACTGGTAGTTGATTTGGGGATATAGACATTCAACTAAAGTATAATTCTATCATGTTTGTCACGAAAATATGAATCAATTTGTTCCCTTATGAAACGTTTATTCCGTCGCTCCACTTTTTTTTTTTTGTAAAATACTTAAGATAATGTGCGAGGCATTTCCAGGAGTCGCTCCACTTTGTTTTTCGGCAGCAAGTGAAATATATATATCGACAAACCTTATGTTTATATTTACTGTTTTAATTTTGACTAATAATATTTATAAACCAATAGAAATTAGGAAACAAAAGCAAGTGTAAATTGAACCAAAAATCGGCTTGGCGTTATATGCAATGTCAGTGGGTCATGTAAAATAGTCAGGGCCGTTAGCATGTGAATAGATAGATGAGCCAGAGAGTTTGGTAACGACCCGACATCATGTCTTGTCGTTTTGCAACATAACACAACGGTAGAACATTTTTATTTTATTTTATGTTTTTTTTGCTGAAGGATGACGGTAGACGATTAACTAACACTTAAACCTCACTATCATGAATAACCCATACTTTTTATTGCAGTGAATCTAATTGAATATAAACTAATAAACTTATTCAACTCTTTTTTTTACTAACAAATACTTTTCTCTATGTTGTTTGAATTGTTAAATATTATTATTTAAAAATAAGGTTGTATAATAAAGGCAGTAGAGAAGATAGAGCTAAACATGTAGATGATGATTACAAACTAGTAGTACGACCAGGAAAAAGAGGTTGTATACAGTTTCCTTAAAAACAGTAGAGTTAAAACAAGAACTAAAAACAACATCAAAGATCAGTAAAGAGGATGGGAAGTCACTGGATTTTAATGGAACTAGAAATATGCTATGATAGTATTATTATTTCTGAAGATTCGGTGACTCAATAGAGCAACATGCATATTATGCAGATACTTGTCTAATTTCTTAAATCCTCATGACTGAGTCTCAGGTAAAAAAATTTGAATGGGTTGGTCGCGGAGTAATTAATCCGAGAAGGTTCATGATAAGATTGTTCTATGTTCCCTTCAAGACATCATATAAGTTTTTAAACTGGGCAAGTCTAAATTTCCCAACCAAACATATATAGTTGGTCTAAGGTAATAGTATATATAATCAGTTCTTAAACCACTCGGCAGAAGATAATCTGTACTTAGTAATGGCTGATAAGTACGTCCTATATGGGTTTTAGATTATTACCTCAAGCCTCAATGTTAGGATTCTGAATCAGAAAGCGAGCGTTGTGCAAGAGGGAAGTAGTCTCCTCGTTTGATGCATCAAGCAAACGCAACTCCTTGATCTCCTCCTGCCACTTCTCAACATGTTCCTTGTGTATCCTGTTTCATCTCAACATCTCAAATTGTGGTACATACATAAACCTTATAGAGTCTCTTTTCCAATCTTACATGATCAAACGTTCTTCAAATTCGTTACTCAGTTCCTTGAACATCGTCTTTCCTGAATCCAGCAGATTAGAAACCTACAGCAAGCAGAATCATAATCATCAGTGATGACGAAAATAACAATAATGCGTTGTGTAATTCATCAGAGAGCTTTTACAGTGTGAGTGAAGCTCTCAATCTTGTCGAGAATTTGAGAAATGCGAAGTTCCATCTCATCAGAAGCAACAAGTTTCGTCTCATTCTCATCAAGCCTCATTCCATCTCTCGTCTCTCCTTCTTTCTCCTCTTCATCCTATCAAAAATTTTCAAAAAAAAAAGTATCTAACTAAATCCACTACTAGAGAATCAATCAGATCATCATAATCAGAAGATGATCAACGGAAGATAAGAAACATACAGATGGTTTCACGCGTTTACGAGACCCTCCGTCTCCTCCTTCCTCCTCCATTTTCAGTGATCACCTAAACCTGCAGCAGTTGGAGACGATTCTCATGAACATAAGCAGGTTTCGATTAAGGATTCTAATCAAATCGATGGAATCCATCACTACCTAAAGCATCGCAACAGATTCTCGATTCCCGATCTAAAACTGTATACGGTAATTAACATCCAGAACTATCAATCTACTCTGAAGATTCTACAATCGAACCGAAAAGAGAAACTAGATCGAGATCGACAAACGAAACAGAGAGAAAACTTACGATTTAGCAAACGCGATGAAGAAGAGCGAAGAATCGCTCGCTCGCTCGGGAGGAGCTTGAGAGAAGAAGATGAAGGAGGTTTAGTGTGAGCGCGAGTGTAGAAAATGGGAAGCAGCGAGCGACGAATTAACCATTTGAACATTTAAGTTTGGTATAATTAATTAATATTTTAATTATTACGAGTATAAAACCACCACTTCCTCATTACTAGTGGATGATTAAAATTCCTAATACGATACTAAAATAAAAAGAACTTAAAACCATGCATGGATTAGGAAGCAGATTAGATATTAAGCCGAATAATACTCCGTATATATATACGGTCTAAGTAGTGTACTTGAAAACAAATAGAATTCACCTAAACAAGATGAAACTTAATATAATAACCCTGCACCCGACGGCTTCTACAACGTCTTGTTATAACCATCATCCCTGCATCCTTTAAGCGAAACAACATATACATCTGATGATGATGATGACGAGGAGGAGCTTGATGGATGCTTCACTTTTGATTTTGATGAACGCTTTACTTGTGATGAGTTTACTCCATTGCTGCTTTCTTCTTCTTCTTGTTTTATAACACCACGCAATGGAGTGTTTACGTTGCTCTCTCTCGTGGGTCTATCAGACTCAGCATCACTCTCGTCACTGAGCACAATCGCATCTGCACACACACAGAGAAAGATTCAAAGCAAAACCTTTTTTGTTTACATAACATATATAACAAGAGCTTCATCAAACATACCAGCCACTGTGTTGTTGTTGTTGTTCTTCACAGCATTATGACTCTCACCCACCACAAAGACATCATCTTCCAAACCCACATTGCTCTTTCCTTGCCCACCGTTGAGTCTCTTAGGATCATCATAGAGTGATTTTAAATGCAAACACTCCTTTTCAAGCTCATCACATATCCTCGCTAACTCATCAAACTTCTCCTCCTGCCTCTTCTCCTCATCCTCTTGTTTCTCCAACGCAGTCAAAAGCTCCTCGTTCTTGAGCATCAGTTCACTGTTCGTGGCCTCAAGGACCTCGACCATCTTCTTGAACTCTTCCTTCTCCTTCCTCTCCCTCTCGAGATCCTTGAGCAAGCGCAGCTCCTTAGACTGGCTCTGATTCTGAAGACGCGGCTTCATCATCGCATTCAAATCTTCCACAAGCTTAAACCTTTGCTCGAGGCTCGCGTAGTCTTGCTTCAGGCTCTCGTGATTCTCCATCAGCATCTGGTGTCTTGTCGTCAACAACAAGTCCTCCTGAGCAGCAGACATGGCCTTCGAACCCTAACCCTGAAACAACACAAACAGAATCATCCCCAAGCTTTCGCTAGAGCTCAAATTTACAAACTTTTTCACAGATTATGAAGAAATCATAAACCCATTTTCGTTCTAAGCTGCTTACTTAGCCTCGGGTTTCCAGCAATTTTTTTCATAATTTTGAGTCAGAAATGTACAATAAAAGAGAAATCAACAAGGTTCTAACCAGCAGCAACCTAAAGTTTGAATCTTTCTAAGCTGCAACGAAGAAAAGAACAATTTTTTTTAAAAAAAAATCTCGGATTTAGAGTAATTTTCTCAAAATCTTAAGTTCTTAACCAAACAAAATGTGGACTGGAAAGAAGAATAATTGTGACGAGAACCTTACCCAGGATCTCTTTCTCTTCTTCTTCTTCAAAGCTAGAGAGCAATTAGTCAAAAAGGGCACAAGAGAGAGAGAGAGAGAGAGAGAGAGAGAGAGAGAGAGAGAGAGAGGAAGTGGCTAGAGAGGAAGAAACTCAGCGCTAAATTATTAAAAGCACAGAAGATGAAGCGGGAATACGAAAAGACAGTATCCATTGATCATTATCTCGCATTGAACTAATACTAATTTCAAACTAAACTATTGTTTAATGTTAGATTAACTTAATCCAAATTCTTAAACCCTTCGTGCACTTCTTTAATATACTTACCTTAGTTTTCAATTAATTTCATTCCATGGTGATTGCTAGATACTCCTTCCTTTGCAAATTAGTTATGTTGTATAGTTTTGCAACAAATTAAAAAATTGGTTAAATGCTCAAATTACTCTACTTTGACCATTAGAATTATATAATATATTTATTATTTATTTTAGTTTAATTAAAGATGAAAAGGATAAATTAAGAAAAAATTGTATTGAAATCATAAAACATTTATTTCATAACGAAAACTTTGGCTATAACAACATTTAATATGAAATGGAAAAAGTATTTTCTTGTTAAAAACACAATTCACTAAATTAATTTGTCTTTGGGGGAATTGGGTTTCAAATCCTTGAAAATGCATACAGCTAATAAATTGATTAGAGTTAACCTTGTGCGCCAATAGCAAAGGTTGAGCAATTTACTACTCCTGCACTCATATTGGCCTGCTAGTAATATTAATACAAAAAATCCCACCTGGGGAGGCAAAACTGTATTACACATGTCAATACAACAACACAACCCAAAAAAAAAGATCCAAGCCCTAATGTTGTCAACTCTTTCTCTCTCAGTTTCTTTCCGTATAAGCAAAGCCACGATGAATGCTTTTCTTTGATTCCATCATCCAGACTTTCTTTCTTTCTATTCTCACAGGGATTACCCTAAACTCCGAGGAGATTTCATTCATTGATTCCATAATCTTCACCAAAGTATTTATCCACAAGACTGTTTGCCATCACTCTCAGCTCTTCGTTTTCATGGAACTGGAACCTTTCCATTGCATCTATGCCGTCTTCTCCTTCCACAATCATTGAACCTTCTCCGTTTGGCATTCCTCTTAATACCTAACCATACCAGAATAATCAAAATCCATCAGGATGATTCTGGATCCAAAAACATAGAAGGAAACTCAACCTCGGGTCTCACTGAGCTTTTTGGACCGTTCAGTTAGTTGCTTACCAGCTCAATGAACTGAAGACCAAGCCTAGCAGCTTCGATATCAGGAGATCTGACCAGGTTAATAAAACCCGGGAGGCAACCGCCACTGACAATGGAGACCAAGTGCTCTTGAATTATCCTTGGTTTTGTGTCTCCTTCTGCAGATTCTACACAGAGATTTCCCAAGACGTACGCAACTTCTTTCCTTATATCAAAGGGTGATGTAGAAAGAAGCCCTATCAACAAGGGCATTGCTTCAGTAGAATGTATCATTCTCTTGTGTTCAATAGATCCCGCAGCTATATTAGATAACACCCACGCAGCTTCCTAAAAAAATGAGTTCAGTGATGAGAAAGGGAAATCTTCAGATAAAATAGAAAAAACGAACTGACCTTCTTTAAGACACGGTGATCGCTCCTTAAGCACTTTGCAAGCACACCAATGACACTTTCTGGAATTACATCCGGAATGTCAGTAGCTTGAACAAGAGAAATGATTAAGGTAATGGTGTTTCAACCGAAATAGTTAACAGATACTAACCTTCAGTGTTCTTTCCACCGATAAGGATGGTTAACATTGCTTTCGGATCCACAGAGACAAGGTTGCCTAAACTTCGTAGAACCTGAAACTAAACTCAAGTTTCATAATCCACGGTAATATATGAACTGCGCTAACTAGAATCCTGTCTCTTGGGAACAATTAGGACTCTCGGAAAGTTACCGGAATGAGAAGTTGTAGACTATCTGACGATGCTAATCTTTCGACTAGTAGTTGAAGAATGCCTCCTTTCAAAAGCATACTTGTAGCGATATCTGAGAGGGCAGAAAGGTACACAATGATCCAAGCAATTTCCATGGCAATTTCTTCATCCCTGAATCCAAAAATCAATAACATTTAAGATAAATTTATCACTTGCTGCAATAAGAGATAAGAGAGATGAAACTTTGCTCACGATTTTTTTAAATGTCGGAGAATTACGTCAACTATCCCATCGACTCTGACAAGTTGTGCTGCCGCCTTTGATTCAGGTCCCTATACTAATCCATAATGAGACTAGTAATCTCAGATTACAATGTAATTTTTGAGCACCATTTCAACGAACGACACCACGAGTTCCCATAATGATGCCTCATTACGTACAATCATATCAGACTCATCTGAGGTAGGAAACACATCATATTTTGATCTCCAACATTGATCTGGATTCAAGCCTTGCGAATTCAAATAGTTGTCCAGATACCAATCCTGTAGAGCATCAAAAGAGTTACTCCAACGCATACATACATATTAGCATAATAGCATGCATTGTTTATTATACAAAGAAAAAAAAAATACCTCTATGTCAATGTCATAAATGTGTGTACTACTATTAGCTTCTTTAATCCAGGTGAGTTATGTAGTAACCTTGTTATACCAGGAACAAAAGATTTTGCAAAGCTGGTTTTAAGCGTCAATGTTTGGACCTTGAACGTTGGGAAAGAAACACCACGGAGCTCAGCGAGAGACAGAATCTAGCAAAAAATAATGAGAAGGTCTCACGGGTTAATGAAAATGTTTGTTACAGACCAGCTTGATGTTTAGAAAGCGTTCATATTACGGATGATGTTTATTTGGCTTTAAAACGTTTTGTTAAACAATGAAACCCTTAGTTAATCATCAAACAAACAGTGATTCTACGTTATAGAAAGTTTTTAAGCCGACCTTAATTAACTAACTAGATAGGATGAGCATACAAACCTGAAAAAGGGAACCCCCAAAAGAAAGCCTTTCTGCGTTTTGTAATTTGGCTAGCATCTTTAAGACCCCTGTTTGAAGATGGAACCTCGTGATTTTCGGTGCTCTGTAGGAACGTAGGGTTTGGTTTATATCTGGAGCCTTCAACTGTGCCCAATGTCCATATTTGTTGAAACAATCAAAGTCGAGACAAGGTGTGTGGCACCAAACATGCCTCCATGCAGCATACAGCTGATGATATCAACACCTTCCACTGTGATGCACCAAACATATAGTGGATGATCTCATGCGGCATACAGCTGATGATATCAACACCTTCCACTGTTTTGTCGACTAGTTTGGTGTCTGGGGAAGAATCGGAGCTGTGTCTAGCGACTCCACTAGCGATGATGCTGCCACTCCGTCTCGTGTCTCGTCCACCATCTCTAACTTTGGTTGGTGAGACAATTAGGTTTCACAGCTAAGGAGTATAAAACAAGTTTGTATTTCCTTTTTTTTTTGAATGACTAGTTCGTATTTCCAAGTGTAGATAAAATAGCAATTTTTATTTATTTTGGTCAACGATAAAATTAAAAAAAAAAATAGCAATTTAGCTTCTTCGTCTTTTGTCGGCAAATAACAAATTGACCAAACCTGCTGTTGCTGATGTGGCAAACCCTATACATAACGTGTCGACTTCTAACTTGTCGATTGCGTACACCGTAATGTAACGTGACGCACGTGACACGTGTCACGCATCCACATTTCCTCCGGAGCCTCACCGTCTGGCTCTTTCTTTCTCATCCACGTTTCCGTCAAGGGAGAAGACGAAGAAGCTCAAAGATTCCTCTGGATCTACCCACCCCAAATGGACCTACCACACCAGCTCAAAGCCGTAACTCTCACGCACGTCCGCTACCGCCGCGGCGATCAGCTCGGCCACTTCCTCGCCTGGATCTCCCTCGTCCCCGTCTTCATCAGCCTCGGCGGATTCGTCTCCCATTTCCTCTTCCGCCGCGAGCTCCAGGGGATCTTCTTCGGCGTAGGCCTCGTGATCTCGCAGTTCATCAACGAGTTCATCAAGACCACAGTCGAGCAGGCCCGCCCCGAGACGTGCGCCCTGCTCGAGGCCTGCGACTCGCACGGGTGGCCGTCGAGCCACTCGCAGTTCATGTTCTTCTTCGCGACGTACTTTAGTTTGATGGGGTGCAAAGGGATCGGGTTCTGGTTCGGGTTGAGGAGCAGATGGATTCTGAATCTGTTGCATTGGTGTCTTGCGGTTGTGACGATGTATTCTAGGGTTTATTTGGGGTATCACACGGTGGTGCAGGTTTTCGCGGGGGCGGCGTTGGGGGTGGTTGTTGGGGGGAGTTGGTTCTGGGTGGTGAATAGTGTGTTGTATCGTTATTTTGAGGTGATTGAGGAGAGTGCGTTGGGGAGGATGCTGTGTGTTAAGGATACTTCTCATATTCCTGATGTGTTGAAGTTTGAGTATGATAATGCTAGGGCTGCTAGGAAGAACATGGAGGGCGGCCCAAAGTCTGATTGATTTGTTTTTTTCTGGTGAGTCTGAAATTTCATCACTGTTTGTTAGAATAAGCATATGGGGAATCAATGGTGACTGCTCAATGGTAAATGCTCATTACTTGTTGGTTCATCTTGTTTTGCTATAGGACGAATTAAATGAATGGAAATAGAATAGCTAGTCAGAGTACTTGTGGATAAGAATCTGTTATCTTTGTTCGTTGGAGGTGTGTGTGCCAATTTTGGCAGTAGATACAAACATGAAGAACAGGGTGAAAGTTAATGAAATGCATTTATCGAAAGAAGTTTTCAGAACTTGTTTTTTACTCATTTTACAGTTTTGGCGCAGTTTAGATTTTGTACTAAGGAGTTGCTTGCCATACTTTTGACATATGTATTCGTTCATGGAGTGCTTGTTGCATGCTGATTATAAGCTTTTATAACTTATTCGCTATCAAAAGATTTTGAGAACTATATTCAAGCAGTTTGATTGATTCATTAAAACACTAATAATGGATGCATGAGCAAACAATTTGTTCTCCCATCTCGGTTGTTTAAGATAGTAGAACTGAACCATTCTTCTTGTAGCTCATTGAGCTATTCTGTGATCATCCCTCATAACATTATTATTTTTGTGCATTGCTTAATACCGCCAACAAATGAAGATCTGATTCAGTTTCTTGTATGTTTTTCCGGAAACGCGTCTTATTTGCTTGCAGGTCGGGAAAGCATTGTTTAGCCACTGTCTAAGACTTTATGACATTGGTGAGATTAGCTGTCATATAATCATGAAACTCACAAGAAGAAGAGCCTTCTTCACACTTATTATTTATTATGTCATCTTTACTTCCATTTTCTTTGATCTATATTGAAAGAGACATTGCTTCATAATCGTAAAGAGAAAAAGTTAATGACTTATTGATCTCTCGTTTCGGGATTCAAGCACTCTTGTGTGTATTTCTTTAGTTATCAGGACACATTACACATTATTTACAGTTTTCAAATTTTCGGAGTTGTTTAATGAACAAACAGTAAGACACTATTCACCGCTGCATAGTCCTATTTTAAGTACAAAACGCTCTGCTATACGTTATGGACTTGGGTTGCAAACCACTTTAGCCCAAATACTACAAAAGTGTTATCTCGCGGGTATATGGATAGGCAAGTTTGTTAACTGTGTCAGGTTACAGAGCCATGCAACTTAATCCAAAGTGAATGTTATAGTGTTTCAAGGGTCGGTAGAATCATGTCGGTTCCTTGTGTTCTAGCTGAAACACAGCCCGCGACTTTTCTGTCTTTCAAAGCTTAAACTAAAATAACTTTTATTCCAAGTTTTTAACCAGAAACCAACTTTTGCAGATATGCTATATATCCATCATGTTGTTTGATACGTCTAAATCATATTTTTATAATGACGTGACGTCTAACTTATTTGAATATTGACCGGAGGGAGTTTAATAATAACACCAGCATCCATATTCAAATACAATTGTTACACAAAGTAATAATTAACAAGGCACAAGTGGAGTCATAATATGACGTTTATATAACAATATTTATGCTAACTTTGTGTTGTAAAGATACAAAAAGAGATAAATCCGATCTATATTGGAATCAAAGTTTTAGTTCCAGAATTTACGGTTGAATCAAAAAAAATTATTTTGTATAATTGTATAGACGTATCAATTACATATGATAAAACTAAATAATGAGATTTTAAAGTCGTATATACAAACTTTGGATACCAAGAAGGGAATATTAAAGCATCCAATGGACCAAAAGAAGGCAAACACAAAAAGCCAAAATAGAGGTTGAGTTGCATTATTTATGGAATTTTCAATGTAATCTAATCTATAAGATATGTATAATTATTGTATACTTGTTCGTTTATGTTACATTTCGAGAATTAACTATCAGAAATTATATTTAATACTACCGTCGATCTTCTCATATATGCATGTCTGCGTTACCTTTTTCAAAGATTTTTTACCAGTAAAAAACAGACCTTAATATTCTTAATGATTTTGATGTAATTGTAGTAGTTAGTGGACTCGCGCGAAGTGTGGTGATGCCAGAGAATTTTAAACTTGCATTCACCTTTCAAAACTGTTGATATAAATATAAAATAAACATAACTTCCAAATAATATATCTATTTATTAAAAAAACAACATCGATGTTTAAATGAGTTGAAATAGAGATATATCAAACCATCACCTTCATATAACAACCTCTCACACATATTAAGCGTTGAATTTGAAAATTCTATAATTATTTTATCAAGCATCAAAATTGTAAACGTAAACCATGTTCAGTAGACAATTTTAAAATGTGTAATACAATCAAAGATATATAAAAGTTGTTTATACCAGCGTAAGCAAATACTAGAAAGCCATCACTATTTTAGATTTGGATCCAAATCTAAAAACTGGAAGTGACAGTTATCGTTATCACCATGATGCTCATGAACTTCTAGGAGCCTGATTGGGAACTTTTGGAGTAAATGAAAGTAACAAAAAAGGTGGAAATGAAAGAAAATAAAAAAGAGGAAAAATGAAACACAAGAATTACTTTCGTAAAATGTAGCCCAACAATGAGTGTAACTTTACTTTTGATTGAATAGTAACTAGAGAAAATGTAGGAAAATGTAGTTTTACCTGATTGGCAGTTTTACAGCTTAACTAGGAATCAAATTTTCCACTAATGACAGTTGCGCAAGGTATACCATTCAGTCAAAGTCTATATGACTGAAGATTAGAAAGAAAATATTATACTTCTTCTGTTTCATAATAGATGATGTTTTAGAAGATTTTTATTGTTTCAAAATAGATGATGTTTTGATATTTTATGTTATTTTTAATTTTATTGAAAACTGTGTAACCAATTAGATGTTATAGTCATTTATGTAATTGGTTGAATGATTTTTAAATTATATTTTTAAAATTACTTTTTAGAGAAAAGTAAATTTTTTAATATTTGTGCACCAATGAATAATATCATCTATTATAAAACGGAAGGAGTACTACATTGATAATAGAAGAAGAAGAGAAATGTGCATGAAAATCATAGCTTCAGAAAGAGGGTCCCACAGACAGAGAGACAGGCGTCACGGACTGTCCTATCGTCTTCATCGGGAAATGCCAAAGATCCTCTCTCTAACACAGTACAAAACAACATGCAACATGCCATGTTTGGGCCAACTCTGTAATTATGCCTTAATCATTTCTTTCCAGTATCTCCTTAAAGGCATTCCCGTCTTCTCACTTCCTCGATATCACAAACCTAAAGAAGAAGAAGTTAGGAAGATCTAACTTGTATGATAAGTTGATAGAAGAAAGCATTTAGTCTTCGTCGTTCAAAAAAAAAAAAAAGCATTTAGTCCATTCAAGATCTATCAAATAGCTTTATTATGTCCACGCACATGATCGTTATTTTGGAAATCCAAATTCGTAATATTTCAGACCTGTTTTACTCTTTTATGCTCAAATTGATAACACAAAAGATAAATAATTCACCTGTGATTGAACCATGTTCTGCTTCCAACAAGACTTTTAGTTTAATTCCGGCTAACATTACTACATGTTTTACTACGTGTCTACGTGTAGTATAGTAATAGGCTTCAGATTAAAAAAAAAAAAAGGGTAGTACTAGGCTATATATCATTTGATCGCTGTATTATTGGTGTCATGGTCATCAATAGATCTTTGTTTTCGTGTCAATATACTGATCGTTAGTACCACATGTTGACTTCTCTTGTGTGTACATTTAATTACATTTGAACCTAAATCACTTTTAGAAAAAACACTAAATCACATTTAGTTGAAAACTAAGTCACTTTTCTTGGCATATGACAATGAATCATAGTTTGCACTTCCAGTTTAAAAAAAAAAAATATTTGCATAGATTATAGTTGAACGAATACAAATTACAAAAAGGCTTTTTGAGTTCCTAAAACTTTTTGGGAGTCAAAGATGGTGCTCCCTTAAAAAACCGGGAACTTTTTGCATCTACCTATATGCTTTGTTCTTGGGACACAGAACATTTTCTTTGTGAAATACAATTTCTTGGATGTACAAAACTTTTACTACTTATAATAAAGTAGGAGTTGAAACTATGTTCAATTAAAATTATATATAGGTCCAAAACATAGCAAGTACAGTACATATTAACGTAGTTTTTCATAAATTAATTAACAAAAACTGCTGTGAGGAATTGACAACTAAATCTATCAACGAAGTGTTAAGATTTTATTAACCTAATGAAATTGATATCGTTAAGAAACCATACTTGAAAGGCAACTCTGTGTCATGCAAAAAATATTATCATAAGTAAGATAAAGATTTAGACTTAAAAAGAGTATATATTTTACATATTTAGGCGATCACATATAAAGGAGTCTATATATGCATGTGTTTTAAGATGCATGCATATATGTGTTTGAAGATGGTAAAATGAATAATTCTATATATCTAAGAGCAACATTATCAATGGCAACTCTTAGCAAACATCTTAGAATTTTTAATTACTATTTTTAGTCTAAGAAGTTTTCTAAGATACTTAAGTAAAATACAACATTATCAATGGAATCTTAGTTCATCCACATACTTAAGAATTTATCAGCAACACCTTCAAGTTCAACCATTCAGATAAAACTTACAGAGACCATTCAGATAAAACTTACAGAGACCATTTAGATATACAATGCTTAGGTGTATATCTAACACAAGATATGTTATATATCTTGCACGACTAATTAAAGATATAGATTGAAGTTGTATTATTTATAAACTTAGGAAAACAAAATAAAAGGAAATTACTTTGATCTTTAACAACAACTCTTGGAGAAAGCTGGGAAAGTATATCCTTTTCCAAATCAGGTTGCTGCGAGCCATAGGTTTGCACCTCTTGGGAGCTAACTTTATCAGCTGGATGCTTAAGCGTCTTCCCCACCAAAGCATTGTCAGAAGGTTCAGAGATTATTTGTAGATCAAAGCTTTCACCTTCATAAATTTTAAGGACCCGATGGATAAGCTCAAGAATGCCGACTGGATAGGGAAGAGGGATGCTGAAAGACTTTACCTTGGGCGAGATGGGGAGAAGAAGAAGAAGAAGAAGGAAGCCTTGGTTTGTAAACCCCTCGTCCCTCAGTGAGAGAAGAACGCAACAGGCCTTCGTTTTGGAAACAAGCTTCTTCTAAATCAAATTCCCTTGAGACCTCACTGCTTTGGCCTTGGATCAGATTCTCATCATGAGATACAAGCGGTCTCTGCAAATCCCCCACCTGACAAGTAAAAAAAATAATAAGTATCATAGCTATAAAGAGTTGATCCAAGGCTAATCGATCAAAAAAAAGCCAAAGGAGCCATGATACATCAATGTAACGCCACCAAGTCATTGGTTATGATCAAGCGTTAAAGGTTGATCATTTAGCAAAGATCGGGAGATTAAGGGAGGTTACCTTGAAGGTAGAGAAAGGGGAGGATCAGGAACAGAGAAGGAAGCGCCATGGCTTGCAGACGAAAAGGATGATGATGAGGAGGAGAAGCATTTGCTCATGGTCTCTAACATCGCCATCGTCTTCGCTGTCTCCTATCTCCTATCACAACTCGCCACGTGACACAAGCAACACTACCAAAAACTTCTTAGGTAAAAATCGATTCCATTAATTAACTCCTTTTTTTATTTAAATTTGGCCCAAAGTAAAAATAAGAATCGGGCTAAGAAGCCCGATAATGATGCTCTAAGGATCAACAACAAATAACTAAACTTATCATAAATAACAAAAATACCAGAAACTAATTAAAATCTTATAAGTTATGACTGATAGATAAATTTAATAAATACCAAATAAAAAGTGATAGATAAATGTAATAATTAATAAGTCAATCATTTAAAATCATACTGATAAAGTATTCAAATGTATTAATTTCTTTTGATAAAATAATTAAATTCCAAAATATCGACATAACATAACTAAAACACATATACATACACTTTTTTTTATAACAATATCATAAATGTATCAATGTGGATCTCCCTTAAAAAAAGTTCCCCCAACTTTTAAACACCCCATGGATGTACAACACATGAAAGCCAGTTCAAAAAAAAAAAAGATTTACACATGCACGTGTGTCTATGTAACTGCGATCGGCTAGAAAGGGAGAGACTGGCATTTCCGAAGAAATTACTAGTATTATATACTATTGTAAACAATTACTTTCCCTTTTGAAAGAAATTATAGATCAACTAAACCAAAAGAAAAAAGGTAGGTCTCTATAAGAACATCTCCCAAATCTCTCCATTATTTAGACGGAAAACTTTATTTAGAAAAAAAACTTTATTCATGCGTTAGTTCTGTTTTTTTTTTTTTTTTAAATAACAAATCATCTTTCAATATAATCTTTATATATACATATACTTTCGTGCCTTCTTCCTCATCTTCTTTGGTATTTTCTTGTCATTTGGCATAACCAAAGAGTCAAGCACATTCAAACATTCTCAAGCCCTAAATCCCAAAAGAAACTTATATGCTCTTGTTCTTGTTCTCCCTCTACAAACTAAACCCTAATTAACTATCTATTTTGTTTGTATACTGTTCTAAATCTCCTGACCACCTTCTTGTTTTCTTGCAAAGTTTTATAAAAACAAAAAAAACAAAACCCAGTTCTTGTTCTCTAGCTCTGTTTTACATCAAAAACAAAAATATGCAGATGATTCCAGGAGATCCATTTTCTATTTCATCTTCGATGGGAGGGTTTGTCCATCAAGAACAGCATCTTCATCATCTTCAGCAGCATATCCAGGACATTAACCCTAATTCTAACCCTAACCCTAATGCTAAACCAAACTCTTCATCAGCTAAGAAGAAGAGAAATCAGCCTGGCACCCCAGGTACTACCTTAATCATCATCACAATATACTTATATATATTTGTATATATGTTTTGCTGAAACACTTACCCATATATATATGTATATATGTTTTGCTGAAATACTTACCCATATATTTATGTATATGCATATGGATATTGTGTATATTCCATTCTTTGGTTATATCCGAATGGTCAACATACGTATAAGTGTGTTTCTTTTATAGTCTCTATATAAGTAAGAGATCGTTGAATTCATTATAACAAAATATTCATTACAAGAAAATAGAAACATCATATTTATACACACATACTAGTATTCATTACAAGAAAATAGTACATCATATTTATACACATATATATGGACAGATCCAGATGCGGATGTCATCGCTCTATCGCCAACCACCCTCATGGCAACAAACAGATTCGTGTGCGAGATCTGCAACAAAGGATTTCAAAGGGACCAGAACCTACAACTCCATCGCCGTGGCCACAACCTTCCATGGAAGCTGAAGCAACGGTCCAACAAAGAGGTGATAAAGAAGAAAGTATACATATGTCCTATCAAGACTTGTGTTCACCATGATTCTTCTAGGGCCCTTGGAGACCTCACTGGAATCAAGAAACACTATAGCCGCAAGCACGGCGAAAAGAAGTTTAAGTGCGAAAAGTGTTCTAAGAAATATGCTGTTCAATCTGATTGGAAGGCGCACGCGAAAACTTGTGGCACTCGTGAGTATAAGTGCGACTGTGGCACGTTGTTCTCCAGGTACTACTACATTTGATCATTTATTTGGTATTGGCTTTTGGCTAGTTGATGTAGAAGTTAATTAAGTTTATACTCGAACTCGGTAATCTTTTTATTGCAATATCGAATGACAACAAGGCATTGAAATAATGTAAGTGTTAGAAACTAAGAAATTTGTGTGAAAAAACTAATAGAAATGATGTATATGTATGATATCTAGCTATAGTGTAAGTATGATTGTGTGTGTACATATCCTGTGATTTGATACTGTTGAGAAGTTTGATAGAGTGCAGAGCATTAATTGAAGAGTTTCTGACTTTTGGGGAGCACTATTTTATTTTAGTCTAAGATTTTGACAAAAAAAGCTGCATACTTTATGAATTATGAGTATGATATTCTATGACATTTTTGATGGTATGAGCATCTATTTATTTTGTGTGTTTGTATGTGTACATGTCTATTTGGCTTCACTCTTTTCCCCTATTCACACGATCAATATGGCAAGGAACTATACATATATATATATCGACAACACAAACACACATGTACATATGTCTGATGAGTTTTAGTGTTTTACAGTATGCTTTTTATTTTAATAATCGAGTTTTGTGTTTGTTTCTGTCTTCATGTCTTGATTTTGCATAGGAGAAATAAATGCTTCATCCGGCAAGAATGTCTTTGTTTGTTTTACAAATGATTTCAAATTCAATGCTATGTTTAGTAATCAATGCCATTATCTGACTTCTTAATTTTTTTTTACAACTGTTAAATTAATAATAATAATAATTATTATTATTATCACATCTTATCAATTTATCTAAAAACCTTAATCGTTTTCTATTATAGGAAAGATAGTTTCATTACGCATAGAGCGTTCTGCGATGCATTGACAGAAGAAGGTGCAAGGATGAGTTCACTTAGTAATAATTCAGCGATCTCTACAACAACGATGACGACGAATCTTAACTTTGGAAATGATTCACATGTTATGAATAATTCAAATCTTCCACATGGATTTGTCCACCGAGGAGTTCATCATCCCGACATTAATGCTGCTATCTCTCAGTTCGGTTTAGGGTTTGGACATGACCTAACTGGAATGCATCCGCAAGGTACATCATATCTCAACCATATTCCTAATTTTCATATTATTTTTTTGTTTGCTTAAATGTTAAATTTCATATAGGTTTATCCGAGATGGTACAAATGACCTCCTCTGGGAACCACCATCTCTTTCCGTTGTCTTCATCATCAGTCCTCCCTGACTTTTCCGGCCACCACCACAACCAACAATTCCAAATTCCCACTACTTCCACAAACCCTAATCTCACCTTATCATCATCCTCAACATCACAACAAACCTCAGCTTCACTACCATCACTACAGCAACAACACCAAACCCTGAAAGACTCTTCTTTCTCCCCACTCTTCTCATCCTCCTCCGAAACCAAACAAAACAAGCCTCTCTCTCCAATGTCTGCCACTGCTCTCTTACAAAAAGCTGCACAAATGGGATCCACTAGAAGCAACTCCACCACGGCTCCGTCCATCTTTGCCGGCCCTACAATGACGTCATCCTCATCCGCCGCTTCTCCTCCACCTCGATCATCTTCTCCAATGATGATCCAACAACAGCTCAACAACAACTTCAACACTAATGTCCCAAGAGAGATCCATAATCTTGCTCCTCCTAGCAGTGGTGTAACCACGAGTAGTGTAGATAATAACCATCGATTTCAATCAAACCGGTCAGGTATAACCCCGGTTCAGCAGATGGGTCTAACCCGGGATTTTCTTGGAGTGAGCAACGAGCACCACCCTCACCAAACTGGTCATCGTCCGTTTTTGCCTCAGGAACTCGCAAGGTTTGCTCCATCGGGTTGATAGATTGTCTTATGTTATTAGATCTGATCCACTACATATGTGGACTGTGAATCAAGAGAGAGATGGGGGGACAATTTTTGGGGTTTAGGACTGGAAGTTTCTTTGAGAAGACAAGTCTAAGAATCATACCCCCCTTGTGAAGCGGTCGGAATGTAGGGACAAAGGTTGACAAGACATCGTCATACATTATATGTTATGTACTTTTAATATGTTCATGATGATCATCATATATGTATACCATGACATGCATGGGTTTGTATTTCGCGATATTGTCGTTTCGTAAATGTTATTTGTTTTCGTTATTACAATTATTGGGATATTCAAGTATTTGGTCCGTATAATTATCTTCAGGCTTTCCAGGCTATTTACTACCAGATAATGCTTTTCATTGTCAGTTTGTCACCAACCGAACTTGAATGTAGTGATGCATATGAAGAGAAATTGGTTACGTTGTTCATAGAATCATATGTTAAAAAAAAAAAGAATCATATGTTAAATATATTGTGGTATGTTCATGATGATCTACTTAAATCCAAAAAAATTACGTCTAGAATTTTAATTCACAAACAAATTTGATATATCCCAATTAATAACCTAAAAACATTCTCCTTGACACACAATGTCGCAACAAAGGTAAAGAAAACAAGTAAACTTAGTTTTTAACGTCAGAGTAATATCCCAGTTACGTTTACATAACTGTTTCTTCAATGTAATCTTTAGTTCGTGACGCAATTTTAATTTTATATAGAACTACATAAACCTAAAAACGACATTATTGTTTAAATTTCCTTTTAATATAGGTAGTTGATGCAGACCCATGTTCTCGAGATGCGAGGTCTATGTTCCTTTGGATTCTGCAAAAACTAAAACTATTTTTAACGATATGAGCTTTCAGTAGACATATAGGCCTTGTCTTTATTTTGACTATCTCTAACTCATCCACGAGATAGAGAAAAAATGAAATATGTCGTTTTGTGGATCCATGCACTATTCTTTTTTCATTGTCAAACACAATATATAATTGTAAAAGTTAATTTCTCCACCAATAACTAACTAATCCTAAGTGCCACTTAACCATAAGCTAGAAATGCAGGGATTCATGAAAAGAAAGAGCACTCTACCTACCTCTCTAGTCTCTATATATGTAGGGCTTTGTATATGTTATTTTACTATTAAAATAGCTACTTTTAAAATTTAAAAACATTTTAAGATTAATAACGTCTTTGGAAAAGTAATGTTTGTTTTCATCCAAATCAAGAGAATTATGAAAAAAATAATGAAAATAAAAATCCGATTTATTTCATGGAGATAGGATTTCGTACATTTTTGCTAAACCTGAATTTCCCTTTTACTTGTTAAAACTCGTTACTGATCCGGTTAACATTATAGGCCCGAAGCCCATATTAACCTCGTCAGGTTCTATTTAGGACCCTCAATTTTCAAAATCTCGTGTAGAATCTCAATAGGGGCCCAATAGCCTTCTACCCTTACGTGGCAGAGTTAGGCCAGCGTGTAAATAGCTCATTCACACGTGTTAGCTTTTCATTAGCAGGCGTATACGGTATTAGGACCTACTTAAAACACGTTACACGTGGAGCATATTTATTGGATAAACCAACGTGTTCTTACCAGTCACACTGCAAAATCAAAATCTAAAGCTTAAAAATCGATCGAGGACGATAATCTGAAAACTCGAGTTCGTGCGAGCTTTGAATCAGAGATTCTTCTTATTCTTCTTCTTCTTCGTTGTCGTTCGTTGTCTCTCTGATTCAGAATATACTCCAAATTGTATGTGTATGAATTGAAATCGAAGAATGGATCTGTTACGAGTCGGGTCGGGTATGGATTTGTTAGCGTGGAGAGGAATGGCGTACACTCTTCTCCTCCTCAACTTCGTCTTCGCTTGCCAGCTTCTTCTTCTCCATCCTCTCGTCTCCGCTTTAGGTAAATTCGTTTCGTAAAATTGATTAGCTGTTTAGTTGATTTAGGGTTTACAAATCGTCACTAATTAGCGAATTGCTCCTTTTGGTGTTGGGCCTGGGCTTGTGATTGGATCCGATTCGAGAATTGATCAAATTTGGAAGCTTAGGTTGTGTTGTGAGCTTGTGAGAGTGAAGCAATAATAATGCATTTTTTTTTTAAATTTTTAGCTTATGTTGTTTTGTACAGATGGACAATCTGTAGATGCTGCTGAGTTATTTGAGAGAGCTTCACAGAGCATCAAGGTCAAGCGTTTTAGCGATGCCCTCGATGATCTCAATGCTGCTATTGAAGTAGACCCTGCACTTTCTGATGCTTATTTCAAACGTGCGTCCGTGCTTCGTCATTTTTGCAGGTATATTAGATAATGGCTAAAAGTTTTTATCTTTGGTTTGGCATTTGAGTTATATTCTCTGTTTCATGTGTTGTTGTAGATACGAAGACTCTGAAAATAGCTACCATAAATATCTAGAGCTACATCCAGGCGACTCCAATGCTGAGAAAGAGCTCTCTCAGCTTCATCAAGCTAAGAGTGCTTTGGAGACTGCTTCGTCTCTTTATGAGTCAAAGGATATTGGGAAGGCTCTTGAGTTTGTTGATAAAGTTGTTCTTGTCTTCTCCCCAGCTTGCTCTAAGGTGATCGATCCTATTTCTAATATCTTTTTAATAACTCTTTTGATCTTACAATTTTCTTATTGTCAACATTGTTTTGTCACTTCAGGCGAAGCTTCTTAAAGTGAAGCTGCTTATGGTGTCTAAAGACTACTCAGCTGCAATTTCAGAGACTGGTTATATCCTCAAGGAAGATGAAAACAACCTCGAAGCTCTTCTCCTCCGTGGCCGTGCCTATTACTATTTAGCAGATCATGATGTTGCCCAAAGGTTAACTTCAAACTTATTTCAATCAGAGGGAATGTTTGTATCCAAAACTGATAAACTCTCTGTTTCAGGCATTACCAAAAAGGGCTTCGTCTTGATCCAGAACACAGTGAGCTGAAGAAAGCATACTTCGGTCTGAAAAAACTGCTCAAGAAAACAAAAAGCGTGAGTCCTCCTGCAAACCTCTTTAGTCTTCCTATAGAACACTGAGCTTTAACCACCTGCTCTCTTTTTTTTTGCAGGCAGAAGATAATGCAAGCAAAGGAAAGCTGAGAGTTTCGATAGAGGACTACAAAGCAGCTATAGCTATGGACCCTGAACACACTGCACATAACGTTCATCTCTACCTTGGACTATGCAAGGTCTCCGTCAGGCTTGGCCGTGGAAAAGAAGGCTTAGATAGCTGTAACGAAGCACTTAACATTGATTCAGAACTCACCGAAGCATTACATCAGGTTTCATATCAATTAAATCATATCATTAACTCTCATCAGGTTACTGATCTGATTATTACGACTTCCTCAGAGGGGAGAAGCTAAACTGTTGCTTGAAGATTGGGAAGGAGCTGTGGAGGATTTGAAACAAGCCGCTCAAAGCTCCCAGGTTAGTTAAAGCTAAGCTTTGTTGTAATAACCTTAAACTTGGATCTTTTAGAACTCAGCAGCACACATGTTTAATTGTTATTTAGGACATGGAGATTCATGAAGCACTTGGTAGAGCAGAGAAGGCATTGAAGATGAGCAAAAGAAAAGATTGGTATAAGATCCTTGGCATTTCCAAAACTGCATCCATCTCTGAAATCAAAAGAGCATACAAGAAGCTTGCTCTGAAATGGCATCCTGATAAAAACGTTGACAATAGAGAAGAAGCTGAGAATCAATTCAGGGAGATCGCTGCAGCTTATGAGGTTCCCAAATAACAAAAATCTCTTTCACATTCACTTACACATACAGAGAGAGTGAGGGTATAATATCTAACTTTTGTAAAATTGATCAGGTTCTTGGAGATGACGATAAACGGGCGAGATTTGACAGAGGAGAGGATCTTGAAGAGATGGGCGGAGGCGGCGGCCATCATGGAGGATTTGATCCATTTGGCGGCGGTGGAGGTGGTGGATACACCTTCCATTTCGAGGGCGGTTTTCCCGGTGGTGGTGGTGGTGGTGGTTTTGGCGGTTTTGGTTTCTAACTTAGGCATGAAAGGCATCATCATGTAACCTAAAGACTAAGCTTTTTTCTTTCAAACTATACTCAAAAACACTTGTTGCATTCTTTCTTCAAAAAAGTTTTTGTTCAACTGCAATCTTAATGTTTATTTCATTTAGAATCAAAACAATAACACATGATAGCACAATCTTTAACACTGTCTCAACTTTAAACATACTCATTATCGATTTTACAAATAAATTTATTTATCTAAAATACTATTAATTAAATATGTATAACTAATAAGAACATAAATATATTTCAATCATTTTTTTAGTCTGAAAAATGTCAGAGTACCAATCGGTAAGAAACAAAGCGAGCAGTTTATAGTTTTCAATCTCATTTAGGATTTCCTACTCTGTTGTCTGAAACACGGTGGTGTAGTCGCATGAGTGTTTGTTGGCTGGTGATGAGCATGGCTTCTCCTCCATTCGATAAACATGGTAATAACCGTTGTGCCGGACATGGTGAGTCCAAATCCAACCATAGTGGCTAAGCAATGCACGAAACCGGCTGCTTAACCTGCATACCAGTTGTTGAAAATTTGTGAGAACCAAAGTTAAATTTAATGGCAGTTCATCAACTTTTTTTTAATGGAAGTTAAATTTATTCACTAAAAAAATTTTTTTTTTACAATAACCGTAACTTGATATTTTTTTTTGAATGAATGTTAAATTTATTCGGTAAAAAAAAACCTTTGTACAATGACTGTAACTTGATCAACTCTGCTTATTGTATAACCAGGTTCTCTAAGATAGGATACTGACCATGGATGTAACATGATCATCAACCGCATAGCTCCCATGCATGGACTCAGGATTTGAGTGAGCTAAAGGGGTAACGGGTAAAGACTCTGTCTTCTTGGATTTTCTAGGAGTTAAAGAGATTAGTGAGAGACCATGTTCTTGGAATATTAGACTTATCTCTGCCGTTATACACCAAAGCCACGCCTTCCTCAATATCTGCATTGTTGTTCCGGTTTTTGAAGTTAAAGACATTCTTCAGATTAGTCCTTATTCTTGACGAGGAAGGACTGATGGATCCAACGCGTCTTCTGATTCTAGGACTTGCCATGGGAGAGAAGTTGAACCTTTTCTACACGGGAGTGGAGGAGTAAAGTATCCATTTGCTCTCAAGAAATCGTTTTCTTGTGGTCTCAACTGTATATCAAACACAAGGTCTCTCCATCTTTCATGTTGGCTTGGTGATATCTCTTCAGTAATCTCAGCAGAAAGTTTATTCTACAAAACACACAAAAGAAGAGAAGATTATTCACTTAGTTTTCGTATCAGTTCCTCACAAAAATTCGATCAAGGAGAAACCATTAAAAGTCTTTGCAGAAGATCACACCTAAAACCTTTTAAAAAAAGACCTCAAGGGCTCAGCTAAAAAATTAAAAAAACTCTACCATTACAGCAGGAGAAATATCTTGGCAGGAACCATCATCATGTTCTTCTACTTGGCGAATGTTATCTTGATCACCATCCATCATCCTAGTTCAAAACTAAACTCAGAGCCAAGACAGTTTAATAATAAAAAGGATGAATCTGTCGGACCCTTTTTGAGGTAAAATGATGATAACTCTTCAATCATGTATCGTCTTGACATCCGTCGGTTCAGTGAATGCCCCCACCGTTTCTCTTTACTATAAGGCCTAGATTTGGGTTTGAATTTTTGTCCACGTTAAGTTATATACTATTACTTTTTGGGGGTGAAAATATACTATTACTTTTTAAGCATAGATTCTTAATACTTTTTGTCAACGTGTTGTGGTGTATGTATATATCTTTATTTACAGCCATGTAAGTTAGTTTTCAATATTGGAAAAACAAAAAAAAAATAAGAAGCAGTGCACTTTAAGAGAGGACACATATATATTGAAGAAGGATTGTATAAAATAAAAGTAAAGAGTATGATAACAAAGTTGCATAATATTACATGTCATAAAGTTGGATATTATTAAATGTCCTTCAACTTTTGTATGGTGTCATTCACCAATAGCAACTGCTTCATCACACTTGACTTAATCTCTTACCTTCCTCAGCCACGATTGTATCGCTCTGCTATACTTGTCAGCGAAGAATGGTTCGACTTCGAGGCTGAGGATAGATTAACTACACTCTGTGGATGTGATTGTGGTTGAACATTAGTTGATTCGGTTGTTCCCTTTCCTCCAGTGCAGCAGGTGAAAATATTCCCCATGACTAAGTGATGTAAGACTCAAAAAGTGGTGTCTATCTACGATAAAATCGAAGTTCGGATTTTATACTAATTTTGTTGTGTGGTTGGTGGAAAACATTTGTGTAAAGTTTGACTTTGGCGGGACTATGTATCAGTCATAGTCAAAGTCTGTTTTTTTCTTTGATATTCTAAATTTGTAATAATTTGATTATAGAAAGTATCCCACCACTTATAAAACAAAATCTTTTTTTGAGAATTTTAGATACATAAGATCTAACACTGGTACGACCCAGAAGTCAAGTTACCCAAACCATAATAGTATTTTTATGGTTTTAGTGGATATTTTGATTTATTTTTCTTCTAATATATATAGATAAATAAAATTGATATTAATTTTTCTGTTAATCCTATATACAGTAAATCTCTATAAATTAATAATATTGGGACTTTGGTATTTTATTAATTTATAGAGTTATTAATTTACAAAAAAAAGTTATTTTTAAGATTTTTCTATTGAAAATATATTTTTATATTAATTGTGTTACGTGGTTGGTGGAAAACATTTGTGTAAAGTTTGACTTTGGCGGGACTACTTATCAGTCAAAGTCAAAACTAGCTTTTTTTCTTTGATATTCTAATTTTGTAATGTTTGATTACAGAAAGTCTCCCACCAGTTATACAGCAAAATATTTAATTAAATGTTAGATAAAGATAAGATCTTAAATCCTAGATTATAATTATATAAAAGATCGTGATAATTTTCAATTCAAAAAGAGTTTTAACGAGAATACAACCAAAAATGAGGGAAACATGTAAAGTGGTTAAAAAAATAAAGATACAAATAGGAATGGGTGTTTTACCCCAAATTGAAACTCAAACTTTAACCCGAACCGAAAAACCAAGACCAGACCCAAACCGTTATACAAAAATATTGAATGGGATTTAAGAGCTTGGTATTTTCATGTTCGTTATTTCGAATATCTTTTAGTTAGTTTAGGTAGTTTAAATAGCTTTAATTACATTTTTGAATAATTTATATATTTGAGTATTTTTGTTAATTTTTAAGTTTCTTAAAAGTATTTTGGAGCGATTTCAGAATTAGGTATAGTTCAATTCTAACCAAATTTGAAAGAAACCGAATCGAACTAGACCTATAAATTAGTAAAATACAAATGGGATTTATGAGCATTGGTGTTTAAGCGACCTGAGAATATGATGAATGTAGCCTTTGCGTTTGTCTTATCTTCTTCGCTGTTTTATGTCTACTAAAAAATAAGAAGCAATGCACTTTAAGAGAAGACACATATATATCAAAGAAGGATTGTATAAAATAAAAGTACGAGTTTGATCACAAAGTTGCATAATATTACATTACATGTCATAAAGTTTGGATATTATTAAATGTCCTACAACTTATAACTGGTCTCATTCACCAATAGCAACTGCTTCATCACATTTGACTTAATTTCACCTTGCTCCGCCACGATACGACTCTGTTCTGGGGGAAGAATGGGCCGAATAATACGACCTCGAGGCTGAGGATATAGACTGATTAACTACACTCTGTGAATGTGATCTTGGTTGAACAGTAGTTGTTTTTGTCGCTGAATGTGATCGTGGTTGAACAGTAGTTGTTTCCGTCGCTGGAGGAACATTGCTTCCCCATCCTGTGGTGAAGTAGCTGAAGATATTCCCCATGACTGAGTGATGTAAGACTCAAAAAGTGGTGTGTCTTTCTGCGATGAAATCGAAGTTCGGCTTTTATATTAATTGTGTTGTGTGGTTGGTGGAAAACATTTGTGTAAAGTTTGACTTTGGCGGGACTACGTATCATTCAAAGTCAAAGTCTGTTTTTTTCTTTGATATTTTAAATTTGTAATAATTTGGTTATAGAAAGTATCCCACCACTTATATAACAAAATCTTTTTTTAAGAAATTTAGATACATACGATCTTACACTGGTACGACCCAGAGGGCAAGTTACCCAAACCATAATAATATTTTATGGTTTAAGTGGATATTTTAATTTATTTTTCTTCTAATATATATAGATAAATAAAATTGATATTAATTTTTTTTTATTCCTAAAGACAGTAAAAACTCTATAAATTAATAATGTTGGGACTTTGGTATTTTATTAATTTATAGAGTTATTAATTTACAAAAAGTTTTATTTTTTAGATTTTTCTATTTAAAATATATTTTTATAAAATAAGAAAAATACTTGATTTTAGTCTATATACATTAACAATCGTTTTTCAAATTTAACATTTATATTAGTTTTATTATATTATTTAGTGTATATAAAATATGTCTCATACCCAAACCGTTATACAAAAATATCGAATGGGATTTAAGAGCTTGGTATTTTCATGTTCGTTATTTCGAATATCTTTTAGTTAGTTTAGGTAGTTTAATTAGCTTTAATTACATTTTTGAATAATTTATATCTTTGAGTATTTTTGTTAATTTTTAAAGTTTCTTAGAAGTATTTTGGAGCGATTTCAGAATTAGTTATAGTTCAATTCTAACCAAATTTGAAAGAAACCGAACCGAACTAGACCTATAAATTAGTAAAACACAAATGGGATTTATGAGCATAGTACCAAAAAAATATGAAAGGATCTGATGAATATAAAGATATATGATCATAATGTTGCATAATTATTACAAAACACAAGTTGATTGCTTAAATAATTTTGTTCATCTCCATCTCCATTTCTTCCACTGCTTTTAATATTTTAGCGGAATCTTCAAAAGCCTCTCTACAGGTTGTCTGCAAACCGGACACAAATTTGTCTGAAACCTTAGCTCCTTAGCGCATCCGACACACATACACTGTTACACACACATAAACCAATTCAAAACTCCACAACACAAAAAAGAACTTCAGTAGTATAAACTTTATTACATACCATGTGTCTGCAAGGAAGAACCAGCACATCGCGTGGTTCTGACAAGCAGATAACGCATTCCTTTCTTGCATTCTCATCAACAGCGTCCCCAATCCCATAAATATCCTGCAACTCATACCTGGTCCCATTCACCGATATGAACTGCTTGATCACACTTGGCTTAATCTCACCGTCCTCCTTCACATAAGTCACTTGCGTAATCTGCATGCATCTAGATGACTTTCCTCCTTCTGGAGCTGCCTCCAGATTAATTGCCAGCGGGAAAATATCTGTTTCTGCCTCCTTGAATAGCTCTGAATCTTCAAACGCCGATAAGTCCACACCGGTTCCAGATGGTTGTATGAACTTCTGATCAAGTCCTTTCTCAAAATCAAATGTGATTGGCTGCAAAGTGTCTGCCTTTGTTGCTGTGAGCTGGAACTCTGGGACTTCTTTTGCAAAGAAAACGACTGTGATCCTGTGTTCTCCCCCAAGACAAACAAAAGGGTTAACTAAGATTCAATAAAGACTCAAACTTTACGACCAAAAAAAATAAAAACTTTTTTTTTTTAAAAAACGCAACGAAAGTGGTAAAGAGTTTAAACCTTCCGGAGACGAGTGCATCAAACGTGAATGCAACGAGAAGACGACCCGGGTTAACCGGGTCCGGTTCGAGGCTCAGAGTCTCCTTCATCAGATTAGTGTCGTTGCGAATCGTGACGGGGTTCTCGTCCACGACATCACGAGGCGGCGGCATCGGATGATCGTACGGCTTCGACATAGTTCCCGGCGGATAATACGACGTCGCGGCTGAGGATACAGATTGATTAACTGGAATCTTGGGTGGATGTGGTTGAGGAGGAGTTGTTTCCGTCGCCTCCGGAGGAACATTGCTCCTCCGCCTTCTTCCACCACAGCAGCAGAAGATATTCTCCATGATCTCGATCTCTCAGGTTCTCAGAAAGTGGTGTGTGTCTTTCTGCGATGAAATCGAAGTTGGCCTTTTTATATCAGTTTGTGTTGTGTGGTAGGTTTGGTGGAAAACATTTGTTTAAAGCTTGAATTTTGGCGGGATTAGTATCAGTCAAAAGTCAATGTTTTCCTTTTTTTTTCTTTGATATTAACGTTTTGAAAGCAGCCCACCCCTTTCTTTTACAGCAAAATATTTCCTTACGAATTTTAGATAAATCTTGGATTATGATTATATAAGATCATTGATAATTTTCAATGCAAAAAGAGTTTTTGAACTAGAATACAAACCAAGAATGAGAAATAAAACATGCAAGTGGTTAAAAAAAAAGAAGATAAAAAAAGTCATATGGGAAAATATTTACGGTGGGTTCGGAAATGTGGTAAACGCCCCAATTCGGAACCTACCATTTATAGTTATCTTTCTGCGTGGTAAGGCGGCATGGGTACATAACTTTCACGTAAAATAAATGGCGCCGGTAAATCAATTTCCACGGGGACTAGTGCCTTCTGGTTGGGATATGATTAAAACAAGAGGCTGAGTGACGCTAAGATAACTATTAGCACGAACACTACATATTGTATGGGTGATATTTGAAGTGATCGTCTAACTACAAGTCATAAGAGTTCTTAAAAAAAAATACAAATAACTAATATCATGAGATATTTTACCCCCAAAAAATAACTATTAATTATCATAAGATTTTATGATATAATTTGTAAATATACAAAATCTCGTCTTATACATTTATAGAAGAATACAACAAAAGGTCTATCTATGATCAAGACGAATGGTCGATCAAATGGTCATTAAACGTCGTCTTTAACATGTTCATGATCGTCTTTTTCGGTCTCTCGTTCTTCTAAAATGGTCTCAAGAACCGGACAAGTTGATGGCTTCTCCGGAAAAATTATCTGCGGAGGAGCCGCTTCCATCCACCATGCCACATCCATCTTCACCACCGTCAAATTTCGATGGCGCTGAATATCAAAGAAACACATATTCGAGAGATAGATTTGAAGCTGCAGATTAATTCAAAATACTACTTTTTAGGTTGAAGAAGTGTTCTGGTTCAAGGACATATATAGCGCAAGAGAGAATGATTGGTTGATTTGAAAGCTGGAAAAATGGACGATCCATAGTGAACGATGTTGTTTGTTGACGACTTGGTCTTGTTTGCTATAAATTACATACAAAACGATGAAACCAACAAGAATATTCTAGAACCTCTAGTTTTTTTTTTGTCTTGCATGAGTTTTTGGTACTGCATGAGAGACACGCGTGTATCTTTACGTTCCTACACTTTTCTTTCAAATGTTTAGATATTTATTTCTGCGTCGTATGTCGCTTTTGTGCAGTTTACATCACCCCAAGCTTATGCGTCGTGTGTCGATTTTCTAATCACTATTTCAGTGTGTCATACATAGTTCTTCTGTTTTAATAGTATTAATTTTTAATATTTTTTGTCAGTATGTCGTACGATAATGTATATATCTTTATGGATTTTTGCACTAGATATACATGGAAGAGATGTAAATTAGGTAAGTGGGCATCGTATTGTTGAGTTTTCGGTAATACCGACAGTATCCTTACTATGAGAGAGAACGGAGGATGTAGGGCCACAAAACTAGTATGGCGCTTTGTGCAGACAACCGGGAGAAGGCGGTAGAACACGCTTTGTACTGTAGATGAAAATATCTTTGGTACAATAAAACTGTACTTTCAAAGCGTGCAAAAAACCTATATTTATGTCTATCCCTTTTTATAATATATTTATCGTTTCCTTCGTATTGTACGCCTTTCATTTTCTATCATCTCTCATCAGGCATTTCATTTTCACTTCTCTATCAACCACACAGTTATGGTAATCGACATGGCGTCTTCACGGAGTCGTGATTTTTCCGAAGAAGACCTGGAGGAAACCACCGTACCCTTACCGGAAATGATGTTCGCCGAGGGAGAGGAACCCGTCGGTGTTAGGGTTCTGACATACCAGTCGTCGCGTGCGCTAAACACAATTCTTGAAGCTCTTGAATCAAGAGTTCTATACATTCCCGCTTCACGTCTACGAAAATATCTTCTTCGCATCGTCGCACTCCCAGCCACTACTTTTAATCCGTATATACACCATATTTGTTATACCAAGCCTGAAAATATTTATTCATCAACTGATGAAATTTTTGTACAACAACCTGCCGGTTCAACGTTGTCTTTTCTTCCAAATCTTCGCCTTCTTATGTTGCCCTGTATTTATTGCCGGTTTGCAACCTCAAAACTCCAGCCATTATCCTCTACACTTATGGGAAGCATACCTGTTTGTCGAGGAGAGGACAAATACTCGACAAATACATCACACTTTTATACTATCATAACAATTGTTTGTGTGATCACGTGTAGATGAAATGAGTAATATAATTTTTTTTTTAAAGAAACCCTTGTCTTTGAAGTAACCGGTTGCAGGTAACACATTATCGGATGCGTTAGACATTGCGGAGGTTAATATCGACTTTCTCCTAACTCGTTTCACTTGTTCGCCAATTAATAAAAACAATGTCCACTTACCTAATTAACAATCTTGTTTTGGTTATTCACCCAAATTAGCCTATCTTTATTTACAGCCATGTATTTTATTATTTTTGCTAGTAGGTGGTCAACTCGTAACATGTCAAAGTTAGTTTTCAATATTGGTGTTTAAGCAGCCTAAGATGATGAATGTAACCTTTACCTTTGTCTTATCTTCTTCGCTGTTTTATGTCTACTAAAAATAAGAAGTAATGCACAAGAGAGGACACATATATATTGAAGAAGGATTGTATAAAATAAAAGTAAGAGTATGATCACAAAGTTGCATAATATTACATTACATGTCATAAAGTTTGGATATTATTAAATGTCCTACAACTTATAACTGGTCACATTCACCAATAGCAACTACTTCATCACACTTGACTTAATCTCACCTTGCTCCGTTTCGAGGCGGCTCTACCATAGTTCTGGACGAAGAAGGTTTCGACTTCGAGGCTGCGGATACAGATTGATTAACTACACTCTGTGAATGTGATCGTGGTTGAACAGTAGATGTTTCCGTCGTTGGAGGAACATTTCTTCTCCATCCTATGCTGAAGTAGCCGACGATATTCCCCATGACTGAGTGATGTAAGACTCAAAAAGTAGTGTGTCTTTCTGTGATGAAAACCAAGTTCGCCTTTTATATTAATTGTGTTAGGTGGTTGGTGGAAAACATTTGTGTAAAGTCATAGTCAAAGTCAGGACTACATATCAGTCATAGTCAAAGTCTGTTTTTTCTTTGGTATTCTTAATTGACTTATTTTTGGGTTCACCTCCTAAAGTTTACCAACCAATATGATTGTGTTATTTTATATTTGATATCTTTTAAAAAAAATGAGATATTGTCAAATTATATTATGTTTTTAAAAGAATAAAAATAGAAAATAAAAAAATAGTAGTAATTACAAAAAAAAAAAAATTAACGTCGTCAGTAAAACACTAAACCCTAAATCCTAATCTCTAAACCCTAAATACTAAATCCTAAACTTTTGGATAAACTATAAACCCTTAGATAAATCTCAAACTCTAAATCAAAAACACTAAACACTAAACACTAGCAGTAGCCACTCTCTGCGCATGTTCAATAAGATAGCAGCTCGATCGAAAGATATATCTCCGATCACTTTTTTTAAGCGAGCACCCTGCACACTGGATCGTAGGCAGCTGTGGCCGACCTGTAGGTCTTTTGTTCGGATTCTGATGTTAGAGACTCAAGGGGTTCCTCCAGTTTTGCTGAAGAAGCTAGGTTCCTCCCGTGACAGACTAGGATTTAGGATTTAGAGTTTAGTGTTTTAGTGTTTAGTGTTTTTGATTTAGATTTTATGATTTATCCAAGGAATTAGGGTTTATCCAAGGGTTTAGAGTTTAAGATTTTAGGGTTTAGGGTTTAGTGTTTTGATGACGATGTTAAAAATATTTTTTTAACTTCTTTTTTCTGTAGCTATTTTTTAACTTCTTTTTTCTGTAGCTACTATTTTTTTTTTATCTTTTCATTTTAAAAATATAATATAACTTGACAATATTTTATTTCTTTTTCCAAAAGATATCGAGTTTAAAATAATGAAATCATATTGTTTGTGAACCTATAAGTTCATCCTATGGGGTGAACCCAAGAATAACTCTTCTAAATTTGTAAGAATTTGATTATAGAAAGTATCTCACCACTCATACAACAAAATCTTTTCTAAAGAATTTTAGATACATATCTTACACTGGTACGGCCTAGAGGGCAAGTTACCCAAACCATAATAATATTTTATAGTTTAAGTGGATATTTTAATTTATTTTTCTTCTAATATATATAGATAAATAAAATTGATATTAATTTTTCTTTTAATCCTATACACAGTAAAGTTCTATAAGTTAATAATGTTGGGACTTTGGTATTTTATTAATTTATAGAGTTATTAACTTACAAAAAGTTTCATTTTTTTAGATTTTTCTATTTAAAATATATTTTTATAAAATAAAAAAAATATTTTATTTTAGTCTATATACATTAATTATATTTTTGAAATTTGGCACTTATATTAGTTTTATTATGTTATTTAGTGTATATGAAATATGTCTCATAGAATTTAAATACGGTTTTAGATATAATATTATTAAATCTCATCAAAATATATTAAGTGTTAAGAAATATAAAGATAAACAATATAATGGTTGGTTAATACTTATTAAAATGTATATACATATAAATTATTAATTTATAATTTTAATGAGACCATATATTTACGTAAAAGTTACTAAAAAATATTATCTTATTATTTTATTGATTTGTGTCATATTATGAATTGGTCCAATTTGAGACTAGAAAATTTATTAATTTATAGTATTTATTAATTTATCAAATATCAATTTATTAAATATTAATTTATAAAATTTTCTACTGTACATTATCTAAGGATCATTCGAAAAATGTAATCTTCTATTTTGTATTAATTACATTTTAATCTTGATAAGTCGTCAATACCTTAGGTTTCTACATTGCTTATGTGGCAATCTTATAATTAATTTGGACTAACCCGGACTAACCTTTTATTCTCTAGAGAAATTTATTAATCAAACATATGATAAAAAAAATATCAGTCAAAACTCAGAGTTTAAAGCATTTGGTAGCTAGGTTTGGTCGAAAACATTTGTTTAAAGCTTGAATTTGGCGGGATTACGTATCAGTCAAAAGTCAGAGTTTTCCTTTATATTTCTTTGATATTCTAATTTTGTAATGTTTTGATTATAAAAATATCCTCCCACTTTATACAGCAAAATATTTTCTTAAGAATTTTAGATAGAATAAGATTTTAAATCTTGGATTATGATTATATAGGGTTTGATTGGTTGAAGTTGTGGCTTTATTTTTTTTTTTGCTTTTTAATATTTATGTTTAGATTTTTAGTTATGGCTTTTGATTTCTTTTGTTGTAGATTCTTATAAAGCATTGAATAAAAACTCTAGAGAAATTAATTTTTAGAAGCAATATTTTATATTTCATTTTATAATGTTTTGCCTTTAGATTCAATTAAAAAAAACATGATTGTTTTAAAAGAAGACTGTAGAAATAAGCCTCTTCCAGTCACTTCCATAAAAGATTGTTGATAACTTTTTAAAGCAAAAGGAGTTTCAACAAGAATACAACCAAGAATGAGGAAAAAAACATGCAAGGGGGTAAAAGAACAAGATACAAAAAGTCACGTGCAGAAATGTGTACAGTGGGTTCGAAAAATTGTGTTAGTGTCATTGGTTCGAAATTTAACAATTAGATTTATCCATATGTGTAGTAAGACGGCGTAGATATCTACACGTACCGGAGCTTGCATGTCACTGATGAGTTGGTTCAGGTGATTAGGTAGGACTTCTAGTTCGGATATGCGGATCATAAAAAAAAATGTATATCTCATATCGAGATTGCCTCGCTTCTGATTAGAACAAGAGGAGGAGTGACGCGTAAAATAACTATTAGCTCGAACTAAACATTTTGTATGGGTGGGTATATTTGAAGTGATCATCTAATTACTACGAGTCATAAGAGTTCTAAAACACACACACAAAGAACTATTATCTTGAGGTATTTTACCCCAAAAGGACTATTATATAATTATCATAAGATTTATGATATGATTTATAAATATACAAAATCTCGTCTTATACATTCATAGAAAAATACAACCAAAGGTCGGGTCTATCTATAATCAAGACGAAATGTCGATCAAATGATCATTAGACGTCTTCCTTTTCATGTTCATCATCGTCTTCTTCGGTCTCTCGTTCTTCTAAAATGGTCTCTAGAATCGGACAAGTTGATGGCTTCTCAGGGAAAATTATCTGCGGAGGAGCCGCTTCCATCCACCAAGCCACATCCATCTTCACCACCGTCAAATTTTGATCGCGCCGAATTATCAAAGAAACACATTCGATCGAGAGTTAGATTTGAAGCTGCAGAATTAAATTCAAAATACTACGTTTTAGGTTGAAGAAGTGTTATTGTTGAATGATATAAATAGAGAAAGAGCCATGATTGGTTGATTTGAAAGCTAGACAAATGGACGATCCATAGTGAACGACGTTGTTTGTTGACGACTTGGTCTTGTTTGCTATAAATTACAAAACGATGAAACAAACAAGAATATTCTAGAACCTCTAGTTTTTTTTTTGTCTTGCATGAGTTTTTGGTAGTGCATGAGAGACACGCGTGTATCTTTACGTTCCTACACTTTTCTTTCAAGTGTTAAGATATTTATTTCTGCGTCGTATGTCGCTTTTGTGCAGTTATATCAACCCATGCTTATGCGTCGTATGTCGTTTTTCTAATCACTATTTCAGCTTTAACTATGATTAAGCGTTTCAAGCAGTGCAGACAATTGTTTAGGCACACACTAGAGTATCAAGGGCTCGTTTATACTTTTATTCATGTGGGTTCATGATATTAGAAACCCATGAGATGAAATGCTTAGTATTATGAGAATTAAATGAGGCCCATAGTCCAGAGATGCATTTTAATCACTCTAGGCAAAGTGGGTTATTCTCGGCGCTAATTCAAAAATTCCTCAGATAATGTGCGTACATTTACATTTTTAAGAGTAGAGATTCGTCTTGTATTCGTATTTTTCTCACATATTTTTCCAAAGCAATAACAATTACTGAGACGTACAACATACGCATAACAATTTGATAAAAAAAAATCTCGAAATTAAGACGAATACTCCGGAAAAATAGAAATAAATTATACAATTTTAGTGATGATGTAAACCATAAGCTTCTTTTTTGTCAACAAACCATCTTCTTTAAATATTGGCTTAAATCGTTTATGCCACTTGGAAAGTTAATCAAATTTTATGTAACTAAAGTTATATTAACAATGTATATAAAATATATAAATATTGGATGCGTAATTTTTTAATATTTAGATTAATTGGACAATTAGTCAATGACCTGAAAAGATTGGATAAGATAAGGATAGGTGAAAGATTGATATCAGTCCTTTTGCTTTTGTTCCTTGACATGTAGAATATTTTCTTGATTTTGTGTGTACCTTGTAAATAGATATAACATTATAATATAGGTTGCATAACATTTATATAATAACTGAATAGGTAGGTGCCAAGTTGTCACTAGACATTTCGATATTCTATGTGTTTCTGTTCCTCTCTTTTTGGGTTCATCAGTTTAGTTGAAAATTGATTTAAATGTAAAATGAATCAGTGATCAATCATTTGGTCTATGAGTCGAGTTCTTAAATATAGCAGATACAAAGGTGCAACAAGCAGCAGGTCACTTGACAAATATATGACATTTTCCAAGAATTATTTGGTTTGGGCAAAAAGCAGCAATAAAATCCTAAAAGTAGAAAAATATGTAAAAACAAATAAGATAATGATAATATGGCTGGCTGCCTTTTTAAAATAACGTAGGAAATTATAGATCAGGTATATAGTTATAAAGTATATACCGCCAAATATGTGTTTAATAATTAAGAAGCTCAATTATTGACTTAGCTAACATTATTTTTATTTGTTTTTTCCATTGGTACTTCGGTTTTGCTACAAGTTATCTAAAGCTCTAATTATGGAGAGGTCTTATCGGCCAATAATTTCTTGGCCACGCTACTGTTCACGTTATTTCAACAGTATACATATATGACTCGAAAATACATTAAACTAGCTAATATAGTACCAATTGTAGTTTCTTCGTTCGCAGAAAATCATGGAGATGTGGATGATATCCAACAATTTCACAGCTATACCAGTCTACTACCTTTTTTAGTCTACTACCATATGTATACTGCATTGGTCTTTTTTTTGTCAAAGACTTTTAGCTACCATATATGTACTGCATTGGCAACGAAAGTCTTTACAACTACATATTTATATTTAAACTACAGTTAAAATTCATACTGAACACGATCTTGGCAAGAATATTTATTCGCGATCCCAAAGTGTTTTGCTATTATCAGAAAATTGTCCAGCATATTTACCAATTATATATGTTTTATATTATTATCTTGTTAGTTGGATATTGCATTTTCATTTTCATAACGTACTAGTAATTAGAAGTAGTAGTGGAAAAGATGATAACTGATAAGCATACAATGTACGTGCGCGTTGTAAAAATCTGGCATCTTTTGTCCATACTGTAGGTTTACATTATAAAAATTAAATAATGGAATTGAGGGACCTGGGTGACGCGTCAAGATATTGACATCTGAAAGATCGTTTCAAAATGAGATGATGTCCAGTGGGCCAGCGTTTGCTGACAAGCGACATCTCACCTATTATTGGCCCAGGTCTTCTTTGTTATCCTCCATAAAAAAATGCATTGTAAATGGTATAATTTAAAGAGTCATATCAATCAAATTGAGCACAAACTCGAGCTAAAGGTAGAATAAAGAAAACGTTAATCAAAGTGAAATAATATATAGTGAAAAATCAATTGTTCAAGAATCAACTGTTTTAGTATTCTAATTTGTTTTATCTTTGTAGTGCTTTTATCTGTCTGGCTCTTAAAAGATTTCAACTCCAGAAGGAAAGTGTGTTTTGTTGGCTTGGGTAAAACTTCATGTTTTTAATATAATTTAACAGATAACAAAAAAAAAGAATTACGGGTTTGAAATTAAGATACATATTAATATTTTTATGTTCAACTCTTAAAAAAATAATCATAAATTATGACCTCTCACATTGCATGCGTCCACTTTTAAGACATTTGTAAATATATAATAGCATTTTATTATGATAATAAAATTGGGATGATGTGAGAAATTCAGACAAAACAAAAATGGGATTATGTGATGTCCAATCGTTTTTGGTTCTCTTCTCTCAGAAACAACAATTTTATTTATTTACTATTTTTGGTTTTGAAATTCGTTCTTGTTTTATCTTTCACAAGAACAAATAATAAATAATAGTGGAAACAAATGAATCCCAAAATTACTAATAATGGTAGTATTTTAATAGAACTATCGAGTGACAAGTCATGTCCCTATTATAGTCCACGTGAAGTAATCCGACGTGTTTATTTTACTGAATAAGAGGTGAAGATAATAGGACGTGTCATTCAGCTTTTGACACGTCTGTTGACAAAATGAAAAAACACGGAGTTTGGGTTATGTTCCCCTGCGGACAATCCCACTTGAGTCTTTTTTCACCAACACACCAATCAATTCATATCTAACTCCGGTTCATTCTGGGCGTATTATATAACCGGTTTACTTTTCTCAAGAAGAAAAGAAGCGGTTAGTTCTGGTATAATACATTCCATGTACACTGTATCTACCCAAGTCTTGGTCAAATAAGCTTGGAAGGTAGCAATCAGAGAAATAAGTTTTACATGAAATGGGTCACTCTATTGTCCATCTAAAGTGATGAACGCATCCTTTAGAAGTCGCTGTACTTCTTCTCTCCTCCTGCACACAACCAAATCAACACTATCACCAATTAATTGTGTTGACACAAAGAAGTTTTAAAGACTACTTAGTTAATAGACTGATCTTTGATAACATTAATACAGAAAACTTAAAAAGTATCACAAACCTCTTAATGTCCTCCACAGCTTGCTTCCGCTGTTGAATTTGAAGCTCCATAACGTGAATAAGCGTTGCTCTCGCCTGACAGAACATAAAGAGATGATAAAAAAAAAACAATTAAACACCAAAAACCGATGAAAACATGCTGTAACAATATCTTCTTACCTGGTGAGGCCTCAGGGAATTGAGAAGGTGATGCAAGTTCTTGAAGACTGAGGATATATCACCAATTCTCTTTGCATATTGAGAAGGCCTCTCAACGAGAACATCAGCAAGCTCCAATATATGTAGCTGGAGCTCTCTATTTAAAGACCGGAGTTCCTTCTTGTAATCTACACAAGATGAATGGAATCTCGTCAACAAAAACAAAGAGACAAGAAGCTTAAAAGCATTTGCATTGCAATATACAAGTACGTGACATACCAACATTTGAATCATTGGGATAAAGCTGTGGAACTCCTTGCTCTTCCAAGCTTGGAAGAACATCCTCCGTCTGCAAAAAAAAAAAAAATTATAAACTGAAACTCATAAAGTTTGAAACTTTGATAAGAGGAAATGCGAAGGGAGAGAATCTCACAGTATAATTGCCACCGAAACAAACGTAGCTTCCTTCAATCGGAGACGGAGGTTCAGGAACAGAGCTAGGGCTTTCAGAGTAATCCTTGTAGAGTCTGTAATACGGAGGAGGCGGCGGATACGTAGCTGTAGCCATTCTCCTACAACAGATCATATAATCATCACTCCATAACATTCGCGATCCCTAATCTAAAGAGTGGAGTTAAAAATTGAAATACAGCAAGTAAGGTTTACATCGACACAAACCTTTTGGCGGATGCGGAAGATCGAAGATCGGAGAAGCTTGCTTTGCGTCGGCGACAATGTGAAGCCGGAGCGGAACGAGGAAGAAGGAAGGACTAATAGATTTTCCCCCTTTGTAGATAACCGGTTAAATGGTTCAATCAATGGTTTAGATAGATTAGGTTTGGTTCGGTATAATTAAACAATTATCTTTTTTCAAGCAAAGGTTAAGCTAAAAATATTAGTGGAAATCAAATCTTAAAAATGACTTTTAAAATAAATTTACATAAAATACATATCAGCAGCACTTTAATTTAAATAGAATTTCAGCAGATTATTAATTAATTTAACTGTATATCAACAAATTAGATAGACTAGGTTTGGTTCGGTATAAATAGGCAAATATCTTTTTCAAGCCAAGGTTTAAGCTATAAACATTAGTGGAAATCAAATCTTAAAAAAAGGACTTTAAATTAAATTTACATAAAATAAATATCAGCAGCTCTTTAATTTAAATAGAAATTTAGAAGATTGTTAACTAATTAACTGTATATCAACAAACTTCATATCTAACAGCATTTAATTCTCAATATCATGTTTTATGAATGCATCAAACAGCAATAAGTTTGATGGTGATTTTTTTTTAAATTAGATGATAAATGAAACTAAATGAAAACGTATAATTCCATTAAATTAATAATTTAGATCACATATTCTTACTAAGTTTTTTTACTTTTTATAATAAAGAGAGAAAACAATGGACGAGAATGTGAGAATCAGGAGGTAAAGAGCTCACGATAAGAACGTGAGACTGGCCACACCTGAACACTTTTCTTTGTCGTTTACTTGTAATAAGTCGTAACTCACATAACCAATGGGCTTATCTTCTTCACCACATCTCTCTATAAAATGATCTCAACTCCTTCATTTAACAAAACCCACCTAAGAGTCGTCGGCGACAAGCTGATCACAAAACCCAGAATAGCTCTCTTTTCATCAATGGCGTCAATGAAGCATTTTTTTGCCAAGCCTAAACACACATATCCACAACCAGAACCAGTTATGTCCGAAAACGACAAGAATGTCTTCGAATTCGAGGAATCTGATATTCACAATTTAGGCGATCATCAGAAGCCGAGTTCATTTGAAGCCAAGAGATCAATATCAATCTCGCGACTGAGGAGAAAACCGGCGAAAGTCGCAGATTCTTCCGGTTTCGATAACCGGAAAACGGCGAAGACCGGTTCGGTTCCGGTTAACATCCCCGATTGGTCGAAGATCCTGAAGAGTGAGTATAGGAGCCATGTTGTGATACCAGACTACGACAGCGACGAAGACGACGAGGACGATGAAGAGATCAACGACGGTGACACGACGGGAGGAAGACGGATGATTCCGCCGCACGAATATTTAGCGCGGCGGAGGGGATCTTCGTTCACGGTGCACGAAGGGATTGGTGGAACGGCAAAGGGAAGAGATCTAAGGCTGTTGAGGAACGCGATTTGGGAGAAGATTGGGTTTCAGGATTAATAACAACTATAGGATTAATAATAAAACTGTGATAGGTTATATAGATTATGTTAAAACTATTACTTAGAACATAAGGAGGACTTCGTGTTTTTCTGGGGGGGGTTAGGATCGGTTATAGTTTCGGTCCGAAGGAGAATTTTTCGATATCCTATTTTCTTTTTTTTTTTGCATATTTGTTCTTGTTTTTTCTGAAGTTTTGATCATCCTATCCCTGTTCGTGTTCGGAAATGATAAATGATAATTTTATGTTTTTGTGTCTTAAAAGTTAAAACTAATTGGTATGTCCTTGCATCACTACAAAAATTCAATGATAAAATCAATCAAAAACGGTCGAGAAATAAAATAATCAAAAACAACAAAAGCAATTGTATAGTAATATTTTCATAATATGTAATGATTAATCATATACATTATAAGATACACAAAAAAAATGTAAGATTCATTGTTGAACGGTGACCTAAACAGAAGCAAAAATATTTTCAAATTATTCATTTGTTAACTATGTATTAGAATAAAGGAAAGAAAGAAAGCGAATGTTAAATATTTATATCAGAAGTATTTGAACTGAGGAATGTATTGTTAGATAAGAATTCTGAATTCTGATTTTATTCAACATATTAAATTATAAAGTTTTTCACAAACCAACCAATCTATAAATAGGTCACAAACCAACCAACATATAAAAACAGGATTAGACACTCCAACATTTTAACTAAATTCTCCACAAAACATCTACTCAAAATGTTTCATATACCAAGTGTCACGTCTTTTGAAGGTCGCGATTTGTACTATTAGGCCACAAAAGTCCTCAGATAGAAATGATGTGTGTTTATACATTTTTCTATGAGAAACACTCAATAACATACTGTATTAAAAAGTTGAAGTGATATTTCTTTTTCACTGAAAATTATTGCAATTTCTATTTCTGTGTCTCCCACTTTCTGATATGCTTTTGCAACATAGAGTTCAAGATTTGACAGCATTTTCTTTCTGCACCAATCACCAGAGTATTTTTTTTTTCTCTTTCTTGTTTTTGTCAAAAAGTTGTAATATTCCTTTTTCCCTCGTTAATACGCGTTACTTGCTTCGTAAGTTTTGACAAATAGAGCCGACTGGTTTTAAACGCAAATACACTACTTCAAACAGAAAATTTAAATTTCCTAGTAACCATTCAGCAAACGCAAAACCTGTGTGATAAAAGTTATCTCGAGAGCTAGGATATTAAATGGTTACACAAATTGACTTATGAACAACACGCAGTAGCACAAAGAAAACAACCAAGATTTTGAGAAAACAATGGTCTGGTAGAATAAAGAATGAGCAATCAAAATCGAATAGTGTTATGGAATGTGGAGAAGTGGCAATCACACTGTCGCATACAGAGTGGTAAACAAGCGGCGCCCTTGGTTTCTTGGTATGAGAAGAGACATTGGTTTTGGACTGTTGCAATATTTATACAGTTCACAAAAGTTAATTGTATGTTCTAAATATATATATATATATTTATATATATATATATTAGTTATGTTTAGGACTATATTAACGCTCTTCAAATAAAAATATTGGCTGGACAACGAGATAAGTGTATGATCTCACACGCCAATTAGGTAGATATTGGCCTAGGTAAGCATTGAGAATTGACACCTGCTGAAATAAAATACAATAAAGAAAATAACAAATTTGTATGTTATGTTTCGAGGTACTCATCAAGGAATTCTATGAAACACATCTGTTGCTTCTTCTCGGTCTTTGCTCTACTTGTCCAAGATTTTTCTTAATCCCACAGGTTTCAATTTCTTGAGCAACTAGTTGACTAATTAGTCATATTAAATTTCACCATGAGCAGAAACACAAATCCCATTAACCATGTAAGTGCCAGCGAGTTCAAGAAAATCTCTGATTCTCTCCTATCAACAATAAACGTACAACTTTAAAGCATAAACAAAGTTCATAAAATGCACTTGGATTATTATTAAAACTTCAAACACAAAAGGCCATTACGAGCCCAACCGAAAGGTTCACAACGACAAGAAAATAAAGGACAGAAAATAAAAAAACATTAACACAGAGGATCCATTTTTGCAGAAGCAAACAAAGATCACCTCCCAAGTGCATTAACAAAGCTCAAAGAACAGAACTTTTGACCACACAGATCAACAAGCTTTAGAAGCTTCCACCACGAAGACGCAACACAAGGTGAAGAGTCGACTCCTTCTGGATGTTGTAATCAGCCAAAGTCCTACCATCCTCAAGCTGTTTACCAGCGAAGATGAGTCTCTGTTGGTCCGGAGGAATCCCTTCCTTGTCCTGAATCTTAGCCTTCACGTTGTCTATCGTGTCTGAGCTCTCAACTTCCAAGGTTATAGTCTTGCCTGTCAAAGTCTTCACAAATATTTGCATTCCACCACGGAGACGCAACACAAGGTGAAGGGTAGACTCCTTCTGAATATTATAATCCGCAAGCGTACGACCATCCTCAAGCTGTTTCCCAGCGAAGATGAGTCTCTGCTGGTCTGGTGGGATGCCTTCCTTGTCCTGAATCTTTGCTTTGACGTTGTCAATCGTGTCAGAGCTCTCAACCTCCAAGGTAATTGTTTTACCGGTCAAGGTCTTGACAAAGATCTGCATACCACCACGAAGACGCAGAACAAGGTGGAGAGTAGACTCCTTCTGGATATTGTAATCAGCGAGTGTGCGTCCATCCTCTAGCTGCTTACCGGCGAAGATAAGCCTCTGCTGGTCCGGAGGAATACCTTCCTTGTCCTGGATCTTAGCCTTGACGTTGTCAATAGTGTCGGAGCTCTCAACCTCGAGGGTGATGGTCTTGCCAGTCAAAGTCTTGACAAAGATCTGCATACCACCCCTCAACCTGAGAACCAGATGGAGAGTAGACTCCTTCTGGATGTTGTAGTCAGCGAGAGTCCTTCCATCCTCTAGCTGCTTACCGGCGAAGATGAGCCTCTGCTGATCCGGAGGGATGCCTTCCTTGTCCTGGATCTTAGCCTTGACGTTATCGATGGTGTCAGAGCTCTCGACCTCGAGAGTAATGGTCTTGCCGGTGAGCGTTTTCACGAAAATTTGCATCTGCAAACAAGAAAACAAGTATTCAACACTCAGCCAAGATTAGAACCGTATGCTAGCAAATCCTAAATCGAATTAGATCATGCAATTTCGCAGAAGAAACTACAGATTGAGATCTTAATCATCATCGTTCATATAACAATAAGCTAGATCGGCGAAACCAACAAAGAATTTTACAAATCGATTAACCAAGGAGTCAATAATCTAAGCAACACAGGATACGAGACGAACGATCATAAGCGAAATCAAAAACAAAAGCAATCGTTGAAGCATATACATACCTTGAAAGAGAGGATCGAGAGAGCGATTTAGGTTTCTGAGAGAGATTTGATGTTGAATCTGAGAGAGAGAGACGAAGGGATGATTCTGATCCGTAGCGAGAAGGTTTTCTTATATAGCCGAGTTTTTGTTAAAAAATGTTAAATATCAATTTGAGAAAATCTCTTGATATTAAAATTAACATTTAAAGGGATTTACACGTGTCTATGTTAACAACCGTTCGTTTTACAAAGACCGACTCAACTAGAAACATCCATTGGTGGTTGGATTAGGTCATTGATGACTTATGCACCACTGGCAAAACTCAAATATTATCTTTCCTTTTTGTTTTTATATTTACTTTTTTTGTCTACCAGATTTTTTCTATTTAATTACAAAAAATATTCTTTGCCACTAAGAATATGTCTTGGTTCACCCAACCCAACAAGTATAAGCAATCATGATAAATAGTAAATTACTATATTGATTATGATAGTATATCTTCTTTTTTTGATATTAACATATCAATATTTGGTATATAAGATTCTCATCTAATTTGATTTTCTATTAAAAATAGAACTTATCTACCATTGACCAAAAAAAAGAAAGCTAATTTGCTAAAATTATTTAATCTCCTAAAACTTTCACCTAATCTTAGGAAATACAGTTAAGATTGTTAGATTCAATAATTAAAAAATAACACTTTTGCCTTTTCTTTATAAACAGGTTATATTTTGGTAGGCTGAAAATCGTATAAGGCCTAAAATGTAGTCTTTATCGAGCCCAAAGACTATGAGTTGCATCACTTTATATATATGTTAGAAGGCCCACGCTGTTTTAAAAGCCCAGTTTGTTGTGCTATAATGATCTTCAGTCATTGGCCCATCAAAAAGCTGCTTATATGTTGACTTGCTTTAACTATGGTGGTAAACTCTACTAACCTGAGCTAAATAAATCCAGTAATGCAATTCGTATCAGTTTGATAGTCATAAAACTTTGCGTACAATCTAAGAATTACCTACATAAAAATCCAACGTCTGTTCCCCATTTTTAAATAAGATTTTTATTTATAGTTAAGAAATTGAAAGGTATGTTAGGTAAGAGATGTTGCCTAACATTTAAACATAAACAATAAGAATTTGTACACCAACATGCACATAATGTACTTTGAAATGTAATTTTATCTGATTATTAACATTTTGTACTCCAGAATGTACTTTATTTATAAAAGAAAATTTGCAAAATCAAATAAGATAAAATTATAATATACAAAGAACGAAAGTACAGTACTTGAAATGAACAGACACCTGCGTAGTAGTACGATCCTTGTGGACTATATATGTATTCAAAATCAAACTCTATCATGGATGGCCACAAGGCCACAACTGAATTAAAATGTAAATATTAAACCGAAAATCGTAGAACCGGACCAGCGGGGGAAAATTAAGTACCGGTTTTCGGGATTGAAGTTTTCAAGAGGCTAAAATTCTAAGTCCAAAGACCCCACTTTTCTCCTCACTCTTCTGCTACAGACTCGTTCTTTCTCTGTACAATCTGCTAAAAATAGATGACGATCGTTGTCCGAAAAATCTTGTCTCCTACTCTCTCTCCTCTCTGTTGTGACTACTATATATCATTACGAGCACAGAAGCCTCTGAGATTGATCTTCTTCCAAAAATGGCGTTTATGAGACTTGGCTCCAAATCCGAAGCTTTCCATCGCGAAGGCCAAACCTGGTACTTCTTTCCCACATTTTACTTGTTAGTCCTGAATTGACATGGGTTTCCATCGGTTACGCATAAAGCTTTAGCTCTTTCTTGTTTTGCAGGCTTTGCACTACAGGACTCGTGAGTGATGTTACCATTGAAGTTGGAGACATGAAGTTTCACCTTCACAAGGTAACAAGGAAGATTTAAAAACATTTTAACGAGGCTCCACTTTTATGAGGCCCCACATTTAAAAAAAATGTATATGTATATGTATTTGATATGTAAATATAAAACTTATAAATCAAATAAAAAGGATAATTGGTAAAAAAAATTAATTTCATATTATTAAGCTTTAGATATGAATAATATAAAATTATTTAAATATGATTTTTTTTTCTTAAATTTTATGAAAATTATGAATTAGTTTGTATAAATTTTTGTTATGCATAATGTGAAAGCTTGATGATTGACTAGGCTGTTTCTGATCGTGTGTCATTTCATGTGTCTTGGTTTGTGGTGTATAGTTCCCATTGCTCTCTAGAAGTGGGCTTCTCGAGAGACTAATCGAAGAGTCATCAAACGACGACGGACCAGCCTGTGTCTTAACTCTAGACGAGATACCAGGAGGCGGCAAAACGTTCGAGCTCATTACAAAATTCTGCTACGGCGTCAAAATCGAGCTCACAGCACTCAACGTCGTCGCCCTCAGATGCGCAGCCGAGTATCTCGACATGACCGATAGCTACGGAGAAAGGAACCTCGTCGGTACGACAGAAACTTTCCTCAACGAAGTGTTTAGCAACTGGACCGACTCCATCAAAGCTCTCCAGACGTGCGAGGAAGTCACCGATCACGCCGAAGATCTCAACATCATCTCCAGGTTATTGGAGTTAATAGAGAACCGGTTAACCATGTGGTTATGATTGTATTAAACCGGGTTCATATAGTATATAAGTAGATATTAATTGTAACAGAACGTTAAGTCACATTTTCATAACCACATGGCTAACCGGTTCTCTATTAACTCCAATACAGGTGCGTTGATTCTTTAGCTAGCAAGGCCTGTGCTGACCCGAGCCTTTTAGGAAAGAAGAAGAACGAAGACGAAACGCATCTTTGGAACGGTATCTCAATGCTGCAACCGAACGGTGAAGACTGGTGGTTCGATGATGCTTCTCTCCTCATCTTGCCTCTCTTCAAAAGACTCATCACCGCCATCGAATCGCGAGGGATGAAGCCCGAGAACATCGCCATGGCGGTTATGTACTACACAAGGAAACATATCCCTCTGATGAACAGAGATGAAGAGCAAGCGACGAGTCCTTCAGAAGCCGAACAGAAGACCACTCTCGAAGAGATAGTCGAGTTGCTTCCTAGCAAGAAAGGCGTAAACCCGACAAAGTTTCTCCTCAGGCTGCTCCAGACCGCAATGGTGCTTCACGCAAGCCAATCCTCGAGAGAAGATCTCGAGACGAGGATCGGTAACCAGCTCGACCAAGCTGCTCTAGTGGATCTTCTCATACCGAACATGGGATACTCTGAAACGCTTTACGACGTGGAATGCGTTTTGAGAATGATCGAACAGTTTGTCTCTTCGACAGAACAAGCAGGCATTGTCCCTTCTCCTTCCATCACTGAAGGTGATTTGGGGAAGGATGGAGACGATTTGCTAACTCCTACAACGTTGGTAGCAACTCTTGTCGACGGTTATCTCGCTGAGGTGGCACCTGACGTGAATCTAAAGCTAACAAAGTTCGAAGCTATCGCTGCTGCGATACCTGATTACGCAAGACCACTTGATGATGGAGTTTACCACGCAATAGACGTCTACTTGAAGGTAACCACAATGCTGTTTTTGCTATTAGTTAAAAGTAGAAATTCCATAAACTAGTACTCAATAAATAATAAATACGTTAACTAATAAATTTAATAGTTCGAGTTGCACCGGTATAAAATATGATACAATTCAATAAGATAATAAAATAATATAAACATAAATTAGTAATTAATAGATTATATATAATTTATATTAATATAAATTATATTGTATAGTTTATTTTTATTCACATTGAAGTATATCTTTAGTTTTTGTAAATATAGTGATGTTGTTTTTTTCATTTTAAACCTAAAAATTCATTTACAATTACAGTACATTCAATACACCAATAATCGAATAAGAATAACATAAAATTTGAATATGTAAAATTTAATTAATACATATATTGAAAAATCAAGTATTTTTCTTAATCTATACTATTATTTGCGAGGTAAATTTTTGCAATGAAGCTCTCACGTTGAAAGTTAGAGTGGTTAATATCGTTTATACCATTAATGAATAATATATATAAATAAATTTAAAAATAAAAACGAAATTTTAATTGATTTTGATTAGATAATTGATTATTATTAAGAATAGTAAGAATTATCCAAAATCTGAAAATATAATTTAAAAAAGAGATAACTTCTGTATATATTCTATTGTTATCTGAAAAAGTCTTTAAGTAAAAAGTTAAAAACATAAATTCTATAACTAAATATTAATTAAATAAAATTATTAATTATATAATTAAAAATAGAATATTGAATTATCCAAAATCTAAAAATATAATTTAAAAAGATAATTTCTATATATATATATTGTATCGTTATCTGAAAAAATATTTTAGTAAAACGTTAAAAACATAAATTATATGATTAAATATCAATCAAACAATTTTTTTGATTATATAATTTAAAACTATTATTTGAGAAGTAATTTTTTGCAATACAGTTCTCACGTTGAAAGTTAGAGTGGTTAATATCGTTTAACCCTTAATGAATAAAATGTATAAATAAATTAAAAAATAAGAACGAAACTTTAATTGATTTTGATTAGATAATTGATTAATATTAAGAATAGTAAGAATTATCTAGAATCTGAAAATATAATTTAAAAAAGAGATAACTTCTGTATATATTGTATTGTTATCTGAAAAAGTCTTTAAGTAGAAATTTAAAAACATAAATTCTATAACTAAATATTAATTAAATAAAATTATTAATTATATAATTAAAATAGAATATTGAATTATCCAAAATCTAAAAATTATAATTAAAAAGATAATATATATATATATATATATTGTTATATGAAAAAGTGTTTTAGTAAAACGTTAAAAACATAAATTAAATATTAATCAAATAATTTTTTAATTATATAATTAAAAATATAATATTGAGTTATTTTAAGATTTATTTTAGTAATGAATCTATCTATATATATATATATAAAATATGTTTGCCTCTCTCCTAAGCTATCCACGTGGAAACTCACTCTCTGACAGACCGACATGTGTCTCTCGGTTTTATTTCTTTGGCTAGACTTGAGTTTAATTTTGGACTTATACTATGAACAATTGACATAACTTTTTACTCTTTAATATTATTCAATGTGTTAATTATTTCTTAATACATAATAGATAAAACAAAAAAAATACATTACGATATGGATGTTATATTATCATCAAAGCAATCTTTATCATAAGTACCTCATTCTGTGATAATTTATAAATTAGCAACGAATCTATGAGTTCAGCAAATTTGCAATTACTTACTTCAGAATTTTAAGTATATAAACAGTCAACAGTAGTGTGTTGAATATTATATTCATATGATTTAAAAGTCTTTACAAATTTTTATTTTTAAACATACACCAAAAATTTTATAAAAGTAAATATCCATTCAGGTTCTCAACCACTTCAAATACCACCAACGCCAAAAAAATTTAATCAACTACACGAAAACTATAATATATTTAAAACTACAATAAATACATTAGTTAATGAAAAATCCTTTTTAAAAATATTATGGAAACACATAAATGTTAAGAGAAATGTATAAAAGGAAATAAAAGTAACAATAACTTGAAGAACAAAATGTATAAGACTCAGAATATTTATGATTTGTGGTCTAAGATATATTCAACTTATTGTCACAAAAAACTTAATAAAAAAATACATACTATGTTTTAATCACATTAAAATTTTTAACTTTTTAAGAAAAATTATGAATCAATAATATTAATATACAATTTTATCCGAAAAACTCACCATTAAATGCATAAACAAACCCTAAACCCTATAATCCTAATCATTATTCTAAACCAAACCTTAAACCCAACCTAAACCAAACGCTAAACTTTTCCTACTTAACCCTAAACCCTACCTAAACCTAGACCTTAACCCTAAACCCTACATAAATCTAACCCTAAACCCTACATAAACCTAACCCTAATCCCTAACCCTTCATACTACCTAAACCCTAAACCTATCTAACCGCAAACCGACCTAACCCTAAACGTAAACCTTACCTAACCCTAAACCCTACCTAACCCTAAACCCATCCTAACCCTAAACCCTTCCTAACCCTAAAACCCTACCTAACCCTAACCCTAAACCCTACCTAACCCTAAACCCTACTAACCCTAAACCCTACATAAACCTAAACCCTACTAACCCTACCTAACCTAAACCCTACATAACCTAAAACCTTTCTAACCCTAAACCCTTTCTAACCCTAAACCCTTTCTATCCCTAAACCCTACCTAACCTTTAACCCTACTAACCCTAAACCCTACTAACCTTAAACCCTACTAACCCTAAACCCTTTCTAACCCTAAACCCTACCTAACCCTAAACCCTACCTAACCCTAAACCCCTATCTAACCCTAACCCTAAACCCTACCTGCCCTAAACCCTACATAACCCTAACCCTACATAACCCTACCTAACCTAAAACCTTTCTAACCCTAAACCCTTTCTAGCCCTAAACCCTACCTAACCTTTAACCCTACTAACCCTAAACCCTACTAACCTTAAACCCTACTAACCCTAAACCCTTTCTAACCCTAAACCCTACCTAACCCTAAACCCTACCTAACCCTACCTAACCCTAAACCCTACCTAACCCTAAACCCTTTCTAACCCTAAACCCTATCTAACCCTAAGCCCCTTCTAACCCTAAACCCTACCTAACCCTACCTAACCCTAAACCCTACCTAACCCTAAACCCTTTCTAACCCTAAACCCTATCTAACCCTAAGCCCCTTCTAACCCTAAACCCTACCTAACCCTAAATCCTGCCTAACCCTAAACCCTACCTAACCCTTTCTAGCCCTAAATCCTACTAACCCTAAACCCTTTCTAACCCCAAACCATGCTAATCTTAAACCCTACCTAACCTTAACCCTACCCTACTAACCCTAAACACTACCTAACCTAAACCCTACCTAACCCTAAAACCTTTCTAACCCTAAAACCTACCTAACCCTAAACCCTACTAACCCTACCTAACCCTAAACCCTAGATAACCCTAAACCCTACCTAACCCTAAACCCTTTCTAACCCTAAACCCTACTAACCCTAAACCCTACCTAACCCTAAACCCTTTCTAACCCTAAACCCTACCTAAACCTAACCCAAAAACCCTATCTAAACCTAACCATAAATCCCATCTAACGCTAAAATTCTACCAACCCTAAATACTAAAAAATAATCTCAAAACTTAAAGCTAAAAAAACCTAAATTATACCGCTATGTAATTTGGTTGTTGTGATATTCAACTAACAAATTATATTGTGAATTTTAAATCTTACATCCATTATTTTAATTGCCAAAATATTTTGAAAGTCACATCTTATGAATAAAAAAGGTAAATTATATTTTAATAACGTTAAATTTTGTTAAAATAGAATGAAAAACAATTATCACAAATAATTTGTCTAAACCCTAAACCCTACTAACTCTAAACCCTACTAACCCTAAACCCTACTAACCCTAAACCCTACCTAACCCTAAACCCTACCTAACCCTAAACCCTACTAACCCTAAAGCCTACCTAACCCTAAACCGTACCAACCCTAAACCCTACCTAACCCCAAACTCTACCTAACCCTAAACCCTACCTACCCTAAAATCCTACCTAACCCTAAACCCTTCCTAACCCTAAACCCTACCTAACCCTAAACCCTGCTAACCCTAAACCCTGCCTAAACATAAATCCTATCTAACGCTAAAACTCTACCAACCCTAAACACGAAAAAATAATCTCAAAACTTAAAGCTAAAAAAACCTAAACTCTACCGCTATGTAATTTGTTGTTGTGATATTCAAATAACAAATTACATAGCAGATTTTAAATCTTTTATCTATTATTTTAATTGCAAAAATATTTTGAAAGTTGTATCTTTTTAATAAAAAAGGTAAATTATATTTTAATAACGTTAAATTTTGTTAAAATAGAATGAAAAACAATTATCACGAATAAATAAAGAATTTTGATGAAATTTGAAAATCTTCGAATCAATAACAATTAATTAGTAATATTTCAAAAACCCTTAAACTATTATAGCAGTAGAATCTAAAAAAAAAAACAAAATTAAAGTTCTCAAACGTATATTTGCCAATAAACATCCTTAAATCTTTGGTTATTCACAAAAAATAATATTTTTTACATAAATTGGAAACAAGTTTTGTTTTATGACTAGAGACCACAGTTTAAATTATACCACTAAAATATTTTAAGATTTAATTGTTCAGAAATAACAAGTTAATGTTCTTAAAACAATAACCATCCTTAAATCTTTGCTCATTCAAAAAAAAATATTCTTTACATAAATTAGAAACAAGTTTTGTTTTTTGACTAGAGACTCAAGTTTAAATTATACCACTAAAATATTTTAATATTTAATTGTTCAGAAATATATATATTTATATATTCGAGAGTAGACAATGCATAGATGATACTAAATTGATCGCAAGAATTCTTTTTGGAAAACACAATATAACTAGTATAGTATGTAAATAACTTTTCAAAAATTTATGAAAATGTTTATGCCCGCGACACCTAGTTTTACATAAAACCTACTTCAAAATATATAAGTCTAAAAAATAAAAAAAAGATTCTGTAAATTAACAACTGTATAAATTAATAAATTATCAAAAGTCCAAACCTCATTAATTTATGGAGTTTTTACTGTATTAATATTTATTTAAGAGGCTTTACTTTGCATATTATTATTTTTTTAAGAGGCTTTACTTTGCAGGCGCATGCATGGATTACGGATTCAGAAAGAGAGCAGATATGCAGACTCATGAACTGCCAGAAGCTCTCACTTGAAGCTAGCACGCACGCGGCTCAGAACGAGAGGCTGCCTCTTCGTGTGATAGTTCAGGTTCTGTTTTTCGAGCAGCTTAGGCTCAGGACATCTATATCGGGTTGGTTCTTTGTCTCTGAGAATCTAGACAACCCTGAGCTGCTCTATCAAAGTGGGGGCAACGGTGGTTTGTTAAAACCAAGAGGTGAGAACGTGAGAGAAAAGGTTTGTGAGCTGGAGAAAGAGTGCATGAACATGAAAGAAGAGCTTCAGAAGCTGGTGAGGTCGAAGAGAAGCTGGAAGAATTTTACGAGGAAGCTTAACTTCAAGAAGAAATCAGAATGCTTCAACCCTAAGGATCAAGCTAAGCCAGCGGTTTAGCAAACAACTGGCTCAGCTAGATCCATCGATCAAACTACTCTGTTTTGAAACAGAGTATCTCTGTTTTTATTCACTTAGGTAGGAAGTTCGAAACAGAGTAGCTCTGTTTTTCAAAATCTTTCATCTTTCTCTCAGTATCTCGCTGAGAGATTTGATTGGTTTTAGATTCCTATTGAAGATCTTTGTTGGAAAACATTTAGTTACATTTCTTATGCAAATTTTGTGGTGGTGTTGATGTTGTGCAACCCCACATGAAACAATCTCAAACACACAAATAAACAGAGAAAGGGAAATACAATAAACAAATAATCAGATTCTTAACAGGACGGATAATCCTTAGGCGGTGGTAGAACGGAAAGCTCAGGTGTGTTCCCGTTCTCGACGACAAAAGCCATCTTCAAACCCCACATTGTGTGGACTTCCAAGTGACAGTGCATAAACCAAACACCTACAACAACATATGCATTGATCAGTTTATCTGCTTATCATATACTCCATCTCTTTCAAAATAGATAAAATATTTTAAATTTTCACACATATTAATAAAATAAATGCATAAATTATTCTTATTATCTAGCTAAACCAATAAAAATTCAGTTAATGTAATTAATTTTTAAAAAAAAATTACATCTAATTGATAAATATGCATTAAAATAAAAAAAAATCTTTTAAAACAATTTTTTTTTTCTTTTAAACATGCATTTTATGTAAGGAGGGAGTATAATCATTCTCATCATATATGTGCATTGACTTATCATACCTGGATTATCAGCTCTGAATCTGATGGCAGCCCACCCACCAGTAGGTACTCCAACTGTGTTTCTCTCAGGGGGGTCAATGAGATTGAACTTAGCCGGATCTTTCTTGGGATCAAAGTTTCCAACACCAGTTCCAACCACAAAAAAGTTATAGCCGTGGAGATGGAAAGGATGTGACTCAACGGTTAGGAGATTGGTATCTTGCAAAATAAGCTCAATTGTCGTATTGAACTTAACTCGGCTCAGTCTAGTCCCCGTAGAAGTTCCAAGGTTAGCCGTGAGTGGGACACCGGTATAGTTAAACGGTTTAGGCGGTCTATCAGGGAAGTCCGTCCTGAAAACGTTCGGGATGTTGAAGTAATGAGCTTTCAAGAGAGCAGTTTTAGGCATAACGAATGTGATGTTGTTTATCGAAGCTGCGAGATTTGTCCCGTTCACACATGTCGGACACGCGTTGATGCCTAGACCGATCGTGTAGAACAATCTACGGTCGACTTTTAAAGGAACAAGAGCTGGAAAGTTTGGCGTGTTGAGGCTTCTGAGCTTTTGGTTATAGTCCAAAGCGTACGATGTGTCGTTAGGCGAAGGAAGCTTTGGTAGAATCGGTATGATCGTGTTTGGTACGCCTTTGTATTGAAGAATCGCGGTTACGGTTTTGTTGTCTACGGTTACTGGAGCGTCCATGAATGGACCAGCTGCCATGAAGTAACGGTTTGGAGACTGGTTGGTTTTGACTAGAACGTTTGTGGTTTGACCTGGTCCGAGTAGAATAAATTTTGTTGTGAACGGTTTAGTGTAGACTGCATCGATCTCCACCACGGTCATGTCGTGGCCTGCAATACCGAAGAATAGCTCGTCGTTTAGCGCTGCGTTGATGATTCTTAGAAGGTATGTTTTGTCTGCTTCCACCTCCACCACGAACGTGTCTATACAAAAACAAATAATTTAGGTAAAATTCAATCCGGTTAAAACCGGTTTTATAAGGTTAAGATTTTTTTTTTACGTTTCTCTGAACATGGAAAGAGCGGTCCGGGCTTTCCGTTTATGGTATGAGCATCCGACATCGGAGGCGGTGCGCCCAGCTTGTTGGCTTGGTTAACCGCCGTCTCAACGTCTCCGTTCCACCACTCTCCTATATTTAAAAAAGCCCGGGAAATGAGAAAAAAGTTCGGTAAATTAAACCAGTCCAGGCTAAACCGGTTATTTTATATTCACTAACCGAGGACTATGTTGGTTTCTTGGTATGGTTGTGGGAAAGGATACGGTTTTCCTGGTTGAGGCAAGATAACGATAGCTCCGTACACGGTGGCTCGTAACCAGAGGATGTGTGCGTGCCACCAGAGAGTCCCACGTTGTCCGGTTACGTTGAAATCATAAACATAACTCTGTCCGGTCTGCATCGGACATTGAGTTATGTATGCTGGACCATCTGCCCAACCGTTCCGGTACTGTTTAAGCCCATGCCTATAAGAAAATCAAACCGTTACATTTTGGTTTATATAAATATGACTAAACCGGTTTGAGACGTAGGAAAGAGGATCTTTACCAATGGATGGACAAGTTGTATTGTACATGGTTGGTGACGTTGATGATGACTCGATCACCTTCTCTTGCGTAAACCGTTGGTCCAGGGAACATTCCGTTGACAGTGACAATCGGTTTAGCATTGCATAACCGGCTTACGTTCTTCATTTGAACCTGTTCCAAATTGCCAAACATTATGCATAACCGTACATATCGAATATAACTCAAACATATAAATCGGCTTAGTTAAACCAATATAATTTGTGTTTGGACTTATTGTCACCAGGAAGTTGAAAACGTACATCGAATTGGTACTTCTTCACCGCTGCATCCACCGGAGATTGGCCAAGAAACCCAAGAAGATACAAGAAGAGAAAGAGAAAACTGGGGTACCGGATCATCTTCATTTCCGGTTAATTTTCCGGTTTTATGCAATGATGAGATTGTACTTTGTATTAAATCTCTTGTTTTGGTTATGTAGATTGTATTGAAGATATCGTGGCTGAGTACAAATTCTTATATAGCGTCATGGTGTAAATAAAAGGTTGGTGAATCTCTCAAAATATATATAAAATACTCATGTTTACGTCTTTAAATGAGAAATTAATGTGAAAACCGGACTAAAATACATTATCAAGAAAATTTGAAAACAATAATCGAAGAAGAAGGCTTTTAAGCAACTTCCTGAAAGACGTTGGGGGATCAGCGTAACGTTTGTTAATAATATGGAGTACCTTCGAAGTTGATATCTGAGCTTTAAACTATAATCTTTTTGACTTGTTCGTTTACCATGATTTTTTTTTTAAATTTAAAAATATCAATATTTCGGTTCAAGTCTCTTTAATTCAAGAAAGTTTCTAGTAGATGTCTACCCATACCTGTTTTGTACTTGTTCCATAAGCCCTCAAAATCAAATAATGAATTCCGTAAAACCGAGTTTTTACATTTTACATTTTGAGAATTCACCTATTCTACGTGTAAATAAATAACTGTGTATTGCTTTTTGAAGATTGTTTTGGTAATATTTCGATATTAGTAGACAATCCTCCTATAACAAACTTGACTCGCTTTACAGTAACATGTTGCTTAGACAATCGTTTATAGTCTATATATAATTAGTTTTATTGTGGTAAACATTGCAAATAGATAGTGATGTTATTGGGTAAGGGAAAATGACTGGTCTTTGAATCATGTTTTTTTTTTTGTTTTGTTTATCAATTTATCAGGAAATTACGCTACTGACCGGTCAATGTAATACTAGTTAGTTGAATTATCTGACCACACTTTGGTCCAAACGTCCATATGCAAAACGATAAGACAGCTCATTATCATGCTAAGTAAACCCAAGTTAATGTAATGTCCACAGGCCCAAATGGAATGTGTTAGCCATATCTAATAACTGCATTTTCCTTGAGATTAATGTAACCTTGTCACCCTGATATCCATTAATACTTGGTAGCTAAAAATATAATTACTGGCTGTGTTAAGAAGGAAAAAAAAGATGACCAACGGTTGGTCATCATATACCATACATTTTTTTTCATGTGGGATCTTTTATAGAGTGAAACTCATTAGTCTTGAACCTTTTCTAGTGAATTATCTACTGTCTAGTTGTAACTAAAACAATTTGTTGATAATATATTATATTTAGAATCAACCAACAACATTTGCTCAAAAAAAAAGAATCAATCAACATAAACAAATTTGTTAGACTACAATATCGCTTGTGATATTACATAATTTTGCTCCATAAATCTTGTTATAATATTTAACTGTATATATAACTTTTCTTTAAAGTTTCGAAATCAATTTTCAAAATATTTACCTGAGCTACCACCTTCTCACAAGTGACAAGTCACGAGTCAACTATTCTTTAACTATAAATGGAATCATAACATAATATCACATAGTTTAACATATATCTCTGCCTAAAAGGCTAAACACTCCGAGTCGATCTTATCCTTATCGTTAAAAAAACTCTAGTAAATGAAAGAAAACCGAAAGATAAAGAAAAGCCACTTGTTTAACCTAAAACATTCGTTGAATCAAACTGGTTAACTAAGAAATTAGCGAGTTTGATTTGTAACTGACGTATCTTGTTTCGAGGTTAATTAGAAAATGATCATATCGTTAATTCTTATGAATCCACCCTGCATGTGTTTTAAGTCCAAGAGAGATTCAGTGAACCAGGAAGGAAAATAATTTCAATTGTGTCTCTTACACTAATGAAAGGTTATGTTACAAAATCCAATTAATTAATACGTTAATAATAATTAATTATTTGGACACAAAGCCCAAAAGATTACGATCTAGTTAATAAAGAGAGACAAGAAAGATTCTTTAAGCTGATGGATGATCTGTACCATGTAGCTTTGTTCCCTTTTTGGGTGTTTACGCTTACTTAACTGCCCAAACAACATTGCTGAGGCTTTTTAAAATATTTGAAGTTGATTTATTGATCAAATCATGAAGCTATCTTCAATTAATTTCTTTTTGACATTAGAAATTTCATTTTGTTTTTTGTTTCAACAATTAAAGCTATGTATAATGTGAGTGTATATAAAAACAAGTGTACTTTCTATGTTATGGTTCATTGAACATATACATCAAACATAGGACTGGGAGGAGCCCATGTTCTTTACATTGCTGCAAAGTTTTAGTTTCTTGTATTTAAATTTGCTTCCTATCCAGTATACATATATGCCAAGAGCATGGATAGTGATGAGTAAGTTAAATATATAGGGACAACTTAAATGAAAAGCGGAAAACAAATCCAATCGGGAAATATAGTAAGGTACAATGTATGAGTAACGAAAGCCCAAGCTGTACTTCCATTTATGTTGGAGATGATTATGAACACGTGGATTATATTTGATTATAAGTAGGAGAAATTCTTCTTTGGTTTTTGGTTTGATTTGTTGTTTCGTTAGTTTGGTTCAGGTTAGTAAATTATGACATGGTTTATTTTCTGTTTCACCTTAAACCGTATGAGTATATACATGTAATTTATATTTTTGTTTGACGTAAGTTATCATGATAATTATGTTACATCTAATAACTAATGAGTTTTTTTCTTCTTCTTTTTTGTTGAAGACGATAAGATATCCTTATCAAATACTAATGAGATTTAAGTACTTTCCAGTATATTAGAATCAAATGACAAGAAAACGACTATAAAACAATTAACAAGATGAAAATAACTTATTTAAAAAAAAAGAAGATGAAAAATATATGACAACAAACATGGCGCTTGGAAAATATAATTAAATATGTATACATAGTTGTTTTTTTAAACTTAATATGTATACATAGTTTTTTTTTTTGGTAAAATATGAATACACAGAGTTATACACACATATTTACGTATAATATCTATGTTCCAAAAGAAAAAAACGTATGATATCTATTATTTTTAAAGTTTTCTTGTAACATCTATGATATCTATTTTAGTTATACATAAAAGCTTTCCATATAAAGACATGCTATTTTTAGTATTACGTGGAGTATACTAACTAATCCTGTTTTTTTTTTTGTCAAACCACTTGCATTACTTCAAATCCAACCAGTTCAAACAGCAATTAACAATCTAGAGAGGCTTGACTTAGCAAGAGTATCAGCCTGAGAGTTTTCTACACGAGGAATAAAAATAAACGACAAAGGACAGAAGAGAGTGGCAAGGCTTTTGATATCCTGGAGGACACCTGCAATCTCATTCAAATCCACCCCTGCATCAAGGGTCGAAACAAGGACCTGAGAGTCCGAGAACACTTGGAGGCTTTGAAGAACTAACTAATCCTGTTTTAATTGCCGGTTTTATATATTCATGGACGACATTAACGTTCTCATTTATTCTTCCATTTTTTTTCGTAGTCAACAACTTAAATAACTTCCCTTTGTACCAAATTGTTTTGTTATATTGTGTCAAATAACGTAATTTGCCACTCGCAATTTTATTATTTTATACGTAAATGGTAGATTTAATTTATGGAACATTTTCAGGCATTTAATTTCAAGTATCAGGAATATATTTCTTCTATATTTTAAAACCATTTAATGCTAACATAAAAAAATATCGGTCTGAAAAGAGTTTATGGCCAGAACAAAGACTTAACTCTTTCTTTTATTTTGCTTGTTCTAATTAGTCCAACTTTTTCTTATAGAATGACTTGTGCTATATTCTCCCGGATAAATCATGAAGTTGTTAACCGAGCTAGAGTAATAGCTAGTAGCCGTTCAGGTGTGTCGATCCTGGACCAGAAAGACCACAAGCTGACTAAGTGAACAATGTAATATATCTAGAAGTCCAAATTTTCAGACCACTAAGTTAAGTTTTGCATGGATTTCAAAAGTATTTATATATTTTAGATTTGCTTATAAAAATTAGATAAACTAAAATGTATAAATTATTATTAGAAAGAACGTTACGTTAAAAGTGAAACAAGTATAACATATATCTAAGTTACACACCTAACAAAAAACCAAAGGCCTACACATCTGTAGCTAACATTTGCAAATAGTCAATTGATCATATTCATTCTTCCGATGGCCCTTGCGAGAAATAGTTATTTGATATAGCAATTTAAAAATGTTAAGTTGATATTAAAAAGGTATATTAGTTTTGATCACCAATGCAATGTGAGGGGGACCAGAATATTAAAATTAATAAATCTCTTGTCCACTTATATCGGAATCAAAACATTAAGATATTTGTAAAAACTGAACTTAATTAAAAAGACGTTTATTTTTTTGTGTCGGAAGAAAAAAGAATATTACTTTCTTAAATTTTGTTTTTTTTTTTATATACAGTAAAAAATATCTCTCTCTCTCTTTGAAGGTGGCACAAGCACCCATAATGTGAGTGTGTATGTAAATATACAATTTATATAATATTTCATTTTGGATCTCTTTTTTTTTTTTTTAATCTCATCTTTCTTTTCTTTCTTTCTCTTGGACGAAACTGATCTCTAAGTTCTCTCTTTCCTTTTCTCTCTACCTATAAGAGTTTTCTCTGAGAAGATCCGTTTCTACACATCTCTCTCTCCCTCACTGGATAATTACTAGGTCAAACTTTGGGATCATAGCGATTTCACAGGTTACTACTACTATCTCCTCTTCACAGAAACCCTAACTAATTTCTGGGATTTTGTACGGACTTTCATCCTCGGATGGAGCTGTTGTTTGCCTATGTATACACTCGTTTCAGCTTTTTTTTTAATTAGGTGGATCGTATTCGAGCTAGATCTCCCTCTCTCGATATTTGTGGATTCGCAGACGTTAGGATTGTTTTCTCTGATCTAGTTTTTTTTTTTTTTAAAATCAATGAGAGGAGATTGAAGCTAATCTTCTCTACTGTGTGTATTTTTTTTTGTGGTTGACCTTTTTTTTTCCTAATCTCGAAAATCTGAATGCGTACATCATACGCGGATCTCACCTTTTCGTCACCGTTACGATTCTGCTTATCTTCAATTCACTGAAGCTGCGTTGGGATTCGCTATTTTTTTTTCCAATTAATTGAGCTTACCATTTTTTTTTGTTTTTGTTTTCAGCTCTGAAGCTGTTTGTGGATAGTTTAAGGATCATATGGGAGTGTGTATTTTGTTCTTGGCTCCATTTGGGCCGACTTAGCTCAAGGAAGTTGGTTACTAGAAGGAATCTTACGGTTATTTAAGTAAAAGACTGTACAGAGCTGTAAAGCAAGAGACAACAGCGGATAGTAACAGAAGAATCTGCGGATGAGCGTTAAAGGGAGTCTAATTTAGCCAGGGGAGGGGTTGTTTAAGATCATAATAATCTGTTATTTATATAACTCGGTGAGTCTCTTTCAGTGTAACTACTAATTTGATTTGTTAGTGTTAACCTTCCTCTTGAGTAATTTGATTATAATTATATTTTCAGGTATATAATAGGATGGAAGGTGAAGCTGTGAGTGTGAGACCTCCTCAGCAAGGGTTCGTCCAGCGAGTGGTTCCTGCTCTGTTACCAGTCCTTTTGGTCTCTGTCGGATATATTGATCCTGGAAAATGGGTTGCGAATATCGAAGGAGGTGCCCGTTTTGGGTATGACTTGGTGGCAGTTACTCTGCTCTTCAATTTAGCTGCCATCTTGTGTCAGTATGTAGCTGCTCGAATCAGCGTTGCAACTGGTAGAAACTTAGCTCAGGTATTTGTTCACTCTTTCTCTGCGCTTTGTTGTTGTCAGATTTGCTATTTTGGATGAATTTCAGTTCTGCAATTATAACATTTTAATGTTGTTTACTTGGACAGATCTGCAATGAAGAATATGATAAGTGGACGTGCATGTTCTTGGGCGTTCAGGCGGAATTCTCTGCAATTCTACTCGACCTTACCATGGTAGTTACTTACAATCTTAAAGTTAAATTTTTTTTTTGATGCGAGAATGATTATTCTATCCCTCTGACTTGAGCTTCTCAATTGAACAGGTTTTGGGTGTTGCACATGCACTTAACCTTCTCTTAGGGGTGGAGTTATCCACTGGAGTGTTTTTAGCCGCCATGGACGCATTTTTCTTCCCTGTTTTCGCCTCTTTCCTTGTATGACTGGCCTCTCATCTTCTTTTTTTTTTCTCTGTTCTCTTTTAAGTAGCATTATTTGGAAAATTAGCTGATTTGCATCAAAAATTTACAGGAAAATGGGATGGCAAATACAGTATCCATTTGCTCAGCAGGCCTGTTTTTATTTCTATATGTTTCTGGTGTCTTGCTGAGTCAGTCGGAGATCCCATTCTCTATGAACGGGGTGTTAACTCGCTTAAATGGAGAAAGCACATTCGCACTGATGGGTCTTCTTGGAGCAAGCGTCGCCCCTCACAATTTTTATATCCATTCTTATTTTGCTGGGGTAACCTCTATCTTTTCCTACTAATTTTTATAATTCTGTTAAGCAAAACAATAGTCTTGCTAAGCAGTGAACGCTTTATTGCAGGGAAGTACATCTTCGTCGGATGCCGACAAGAGCAGCTTGTGTCAAGACCATTTGTTCGCCATCTTTTGTGTCTTCAGCGGACTTTCAGTTGTGAATTATGTACTGATGAATGCAGCAGCAAATGTGTTCCACAGTACTGGCCTTGTGGTACTGACATTTCAGGACGCCATGTCACTGATGGAGCAGGTTTGTTCTGACAATTAATTCAATTTTAGGAAGACAGTCTGATTATTAACTATTTGGTTCTTGATTTTTCGAGCACAGGTATTTGGGAGCCCACTCATTCCGTTGGTCTTTTTGATGCTCTTGTTCTTCTCTAGTCAAATCACGGCACTAGCTTGGGCTTTCGGTGGAGAAGTAGTCCTGCATGACTTCCTGAAGATAGAAATACCTAGTTGGCTTCATCGTGCTACAATCAGAATCCTTGCAGTTGCTCCTGCCCTTTATTGCGTGTGGACATGCGGTGCAGACGGTATATACCAGCTACTTATATTCACCCAGGTCCTCGTGGCGATGATGCTGCCGTCCGCTGCAATACCGCTGTTCCGCATTGCCTCGTCCAGGCAAATAATGGGTGTCCATAAAATTTCACAGGTTGGGGAGTTCCTTGCACTTGCAACGCTTTTGGGGTTTCTGGGTTTGAATGTCGTTTTCGTTGTGGAAATGGTATTTGGGAACAGTGACTGGGCTGGCGGTTTGAGATGGAACACCTTGACGGGCACCTCTGTTCAGTACACCACTTTGCTTGTATCGTCTTGTGCATCCTTATGCCTGATGCTCTGGCTTGCAGCTACGCCGCTGAAATCTGCCAGTAACCTAGTAGAAGCTCAGATATGGAACATGGATGTTCAAAATGCTTTATCTTATCCATCTGTTCAAGAAGAGGAAACTGGAAAACTTGAAACAAGGCAGGATGAAGAAGAATCGGCAGTGCAGCAGCTGGAAAGCAGGGTAAAAGATCAGTTAGATACTACGTCTGTCACTAGCTCGGTCTATGATCTGCCAGATAACATTCTAATGACGGATCAAAAAATCCGTTCGTCTCCTCTAGAGGAAAGCAAGTTGGACGTGAAAGTCTCCGCCTCTCAACTTACTAGTTTTGGGGAAATTTCAGATGTGAAGGAACAGACGGTTTTGCAGTCAACGGTGATCAATGAGGTTACTGATGATAAGGATTTGGTTGTTGAAACAAAGATGGCAAAGATTGAACCGACGAGTCCTGTGGAGAAGACTGTTAGCATGGAGAATAATATCAAGTTCATTGCAAAGGACGTTGAAGGAGTTTCATGGGAAACAGAAGAAGCTACTAAAGCTGCCTCCCCTGCAAGCAACTTTCCTGCTGTTGTATCTGACGGTCCACCTTCATTCCGCAGCCTAAGAAGCGAGGAAGGGGGAAGTGGTACCGGAAGCCTTTCCCGGTTGCAAGGTTTGGGTCGTGCTGCTCGACGACACTTGTCTGCGATTCTTGATGAGTTTTGGGGACATTTATATGATTTTCATGGGCAATTAGTTGCTGAAGCCAGGGCAAAGAAACTAGACCAGTTGTTTGGCGCTGATCAAAAGTCACCCTCTCCTGTGAAAGTGGATTCTTTTGTAAGGGACAACACTAGCAGTGGATATTGCATGTCACCAACAACAAAGGGATTGGAATCACAGATGAATTCGAGTTTGTATGATTCACTGAAGCAGCAGAGGACACCTGGAAGTATCGATTCTTTATATGGACTACAAAGAGGTGGTTCATCACCGTCATCATCACCGCTGGTCAACCGTATGCAGATGTTGACTGCATACGGTAACACTCCCAATAGTAATAATGCTTATGAATTGAGTGAGAGAAGATACTCTAGCCTGCGTGCTCCATCGTCCTCAGAGTCTCGGGAACACCAACAACCAGCTACAATTCATGGATACCAGATTAAGTCCTACGTTGACAATTTGGCAAAAGAAAGGCTTGAAGCTTTACAGTCCCGTGGAGAGATCCCAACATCTCGATCTATGGCCCTGGGTTCTTTGAGCTACACACAGCAACTGGCTTTAGCCTTGAAACAGAAGTCCCAGAATGGTCTAACCCCTGGACCAGCTCCTGGGTTTGAGAACTTTGCTGGGTCTAGAAACGTATCGCGACAATCTGAAAGATCTTACTACGGTGTTCCATCTTCTGGAAACACCGATTCTGTAAACGCAGTAGTTGCTAATGAGAAGAAGTATAGTAGCATGCCAGATATATCTGGATTGTCTATGTCAGCAAGGAACATGCATTCGCCAAACAACAAGAGTGGGTACTGGGATGCATCAACTGGAGGAGGAGGAGCAGGGTATAGCGCTTCTTCGTATGGTCGGTTAAGCAATGAATCATCATCATTATATTCTAATTTGGGGTCAAGGGTTGGAGTAGCCTCAGGTTATGAAACCATGTCTCAGTCGAGAGGAGGCTACAGAGATGCATATACGTTGCCACAGAGTGCAACAACAGGGACTGGATCGCTTTGGTCCAGACAGCCCTTTGAGCAGTTTGGTGTAGCGGAGAGGAATGGCGCTGTTGGTGAGGAAGTCAGGAATAGATCAGCTCCGATAAATATAGACAACAACAACAACGCTTCTACCGTCGATGCAGAGGCTAAGCTTCTTCAGTCGTTCAGGAACTGTATACTGAAGCTTATTAAACTGGAAGGATCGGAATGGTTGTTTGGGCAAAGCGATGGAGTCGATGAAGAACTGATTGACAAGGTAGCTGCAAGAGAAAAGTTTATCTATGAAGCTGAAACACGAGAAGCGGGTCACATGGGAGAGCCACAGGTTTCATCGGTTCCTAACTGTGGAGATGGTTGCGTTTGGAGAGCTGATTTGATAGTGAGCTTTGGAGTCTGGTGCATTCACCGTGTCCTTGACTTGTCTCTCATGGAGAGTCGTCCTGAGCTCTGGGGAAAGTACACTTACGTTCTCAACCGCCTTCAGGTAAAAACAAAACCTTCATTCTTTCTTCTTCACTGAAACCGCAAGCTTGACTAAAATTTGATTCAACAGGGAGTTATAGAACCGGCGTTCGCAAAGCTGCGGACACCGATGACACCATGCTTCTGCCTTCAGATTCCGGCGAGCCACCAAAGAGCGAGTCCGCCTTCAGCTTCAAACGGAATGTTACCTCCAGCTGCAAGACCAGCCAAAGGCAAATGCACAACAGCAGTCACACTTCTTGATCTAATCAAAGACGTTGAGATATCAATCTCTTGTAGGAAAGGCCGGACCGGTACGGCTGCTGGAGACGTGGCTTTCCCAAAGGGGAAAGAGAATTTGGCTTCTGTATTGAAGCGGTATAAGCGTCGGTTATCGAATAAACCGGGAGGTATGAGTCAGGATGGACCCGGTTCGAGAAAGAGCCTGAATGCTGCAGCTTCCGCGTACGGACCAATGGGTTGAAGAAGGACCATTTGAAACTCATGATGATCAAAGAGACGTCGAGAAGAAGCCGAAGAGTCGAAACCTCTGCTTCGTTATTGTGTATTAAGAAAAAAAATGAATTTTTGTTGCTTCAGAATTTTTCTTTCTTGTTAAGTTGGTTGTAATGTTATGTTATCGAGTGTTATGTTATCCATACATATCATATAGGACCATAGCTACAAACCGAATCCGGTTTGTGTAATTTGTTCCGGATTCATAAACTAGTTCGTCGGTTTGAATGGTTAAAATCTCCTTAACCAGGTCTCAGTGCGTGGCTGATACATTCGACACGTGGCTGCATGAGTCAGTTATTATCAGTCTTCTGGTTACTTAAATCATTCAAGCTCAAGGAAAAGGAACCAACCAGCAGAGCAATAACTCTAATGGCGTTTGTGATCTACATATCGTTTTCGGCGATCCTTCTCCTTTTGATCGTCGCCATCGCTTTTTACCTCATCGGAAGAAAAATCGGCCGGCGAGAAGGTATGTCGCAGCTTCACTACGGTCCGCCGTTGGCTGGTATGCCGGCACCTGCACCGCCGCAAAAAGCTACACCGGAGGTTTAGCAAACGTTGTCTGTAAACGATGATGTAATAATATGACGTAAACTTGTACTTTGTTCAATGAAGTGTATTTCACTCGTTATTGGGCCAATGCGGAAACAAATAAGCTCTTTACTGGGCCTAGATATTTTGAGAAAACACTTCGTTCCGTTTTGTACTTTAGCGTACTTACTTCATGCCGTTTTTATAATATTCGCTCTAAAGAAAGTCTTCCAAAAATTTTAGTCCCAACGCAGAAAGTCTCCCTCTCGAATCATTTCTCTGCGTCCTTTTGGTGCTTTGAAGAGATGACCATGGCAGCAACCTTCGCGAAACGTCTAATCGGAAGCCGATCGAGCCAGATCCTCGGGACTGTGAACTCCACCTCAACCGCAACCACTAGGGCTTTCTGCTCGTCCACCACTCCAATCACCGCAACCTTGTTCCCCGGCGATGGGATCGGCCCCGAGATCGCTGAATCCGTCAAAAAGGTAATCATCATCATCATCATCATCACCTATTGATCGTTGATTGATGGGAATTGATATTTGATCCAGGTCTTTACGACGGCCGGTGTGCCGATTGATTGGGAAGAACACTTCGTTGGGACTGAGATAGATCCGAGAACGCAGAGTTTTTTAACCTGGGAGAGTCTCGAATCCGTGCGCAGAAACAAAGTCGGTTTGAAAGGGCCAATGGCGACTCCGATCGGGAAAGGTCACCGTTCTTTGAATTTGACTCTTAGGAAAGAGCTGAATCTATACGCCAATGTTAGGCCTTGCTACAGTCTTCCTGGGTACAAGACTCGTTACGATGATGTGAATCTCATCACCATTAGGGAGAACACTGAGGGAGAATACAGTGGGCTTGAACATCAGGTTTATTTAAGTTTTGAGTAATTATGGTTAAGTTTCTTTTAAGAAGTGTTTTTTATTTTATTTATGGAGGTGTGTTGTTGATAGGTTGTTAGAGGTGTGGTGGAGAGTCTTAAGATCATTACACGTCAGGCGAGTTTGAGAGTTGCGGAGTATGCTTTTCACTATGCTAAGACTCATGGGAGAGAGAGGGTTTCTGCTATTCACAAAGCTAACATTATGCAGAAAACTGATGGTCTTTTCCTCAAGGTCTGCCCATTTTAACATTTTCTTATAAGGAGATCAATGCTGTTATGATTACAAGTGTCTGCTTAGTGTTTTTTTACCGTTTGTTCTGAGACCTTGTTTATTATTTTTTTTTTTTTTGCAGTGTTGTCGTGAGGTTGCTGAGAAGTATCCTGAGATCACTTACGAGGAAGTAGTCATTGACAACTGCTGTATGATGGTAAGCTAGCCTACTTTGGGAAAACTATCAGTTATTGTTTTGTGTGGAACGTGTGAATGATAATCTTGAGATGGGCCTGCAGCTTGTGAAAAACCCAGCACTGTTTGATGTGTTGGTGATGCCAAACCTGTACGGTGACATTATCAGCGACTTGTGTGCTGGATTGGTTGGAGGACTAGGATTGACTCCAAGGTGAAACATTCGTTCCTTCATCTTTAGTATGATTATGAGCTAAATCAACTGAAATGCCTTTTTTTAATCTTTGACGCAGTTGTAATATAGGAGAAGATGGAGTGGCCCTTGCTGAAGCAGTTCACGGTTCTGCACCTGATATCGCTGGAAAGGTAAACCATTTGTATATCTTCATATTACTAAGCAAGTAAACTCCCATCAGCTCTTGTCGTAATAAAGCTGATCAAGTTTAGTGTCCTTGTTGTTTTGGGGAATGATGTAGAACTTGGCAAACCCAACAGCATTGCTACTGAGTGGAGTGATGATGTTGCGTCACCTGAAGCTGAACGAACAAGCAGAACAGATCCACAGAGCAATCATCAACACCATAGCAGAGGGAAAATACAGAACCGCGGATCTTGGAGGAAGTTCGACCACCACGGACTTCACAAAGGCAATCTGTGACCATCTCTGAAACAATCGTAAAAAGTACTCAAATTCTTTATCGAATTTTTCCTTTCTCGATTACGATTAGAATAAAAAAGGTATTGGCTAATGAAGTTTTATATACCCTTTGGAAGTTCATTGTTTCTGCCTCCAACACGTGTTCTTTACAATTTTCTGTGCTGCTGCCGTAAGGCAAGATTATTAACACAGGGAAAAAGGATGATGGTTTTCTGACAAGAGTTTTGGTTTCTTGCTTGAATTATTTTTACCCACTTGTTATCTTTGTTTGTTGTTATTCACATCAATTGATCGTTAACAAACGTGGTACAGTCCTCGCATGGAAAAAAACGTTAGAGAATGATGTTTAAAAATAATAATAATAAACTAATTACAAAATTTCATGCCGTGTAATCATTCTTTTGTGGAAATTTTAGATTAATTAACATTCAATGAATGGGCATAATTACTCGGCCCACGAAGCCTACCGACAAAATAAACACATTTTAAAACAAAAAAAGAAACCCAATAAGGGAGAAAGAAGAAAATGTCGTAGGTGTACCAACCTTCCGCGAGCTCTTTGAATATAAACAGACGCCTTCACACACTCACCACTCAACTCGGCATACAAATAAAAAGCAGATCTGAATCTAAACCTCTCTTCTCATCATCATCACATCATGTCATCCTCTAACTACGATGGAATCCTTCTCGGAATGGGGAACCCACTCCTCGACATCTCTGCCGTCGTCGACGAGGACTTTCTCACCAAGTCAGATCCCTCTCTTTTCAAATCGCTCTATTGTTTGTTTGTTTGTTTGTTTTTTTCTCTATCGCAATCGTTTCATTTGAATCTAGATTTGATCGTTTAAATCTTTTCCGATGGCGTCGTCAGCTCTAAGATTGCGTTTGTAACCGTGTGTGAACAGATACGACGTCAAGCTGAACAATGCGATTCTCGCCGAGGAAAAACATTTGCCCATGTAAGCATTATTGCTGCTTTTTGCTCTACGTTTAAACTTTGTTTTCATGTTAGTGGAATCGTTACAAGTCGTGTTAATAATGTTGCATATTGATTGGATAAATTAGGCTGTGTAATCAATAATGTTTATCATGTTATATATAAACTGACAAGTCTGTGGACTGTTTCAGTAAACAAAAAGGATATTTAATCTCTCTTTGTTTTATCTTTTACGGCTACCCTTTGACACACTGTGTTCAAATTCATTGTTAAACACATAGATGATGGGTTTTATTATGCATGAGCTCAACAATGCAATTTTCAATTTTGTTTTTTTTATAGGTATGATGAGATGAGTAGCAAGTTCAATGTTGAATACATTGCCGGAGGTTTTTCATCTTTTCTTTCTGAGTATCCTCTAAAACTTTAATCGTATATTCGTTGACAAGCTGGTGATGATATTTTCTTTATTCATTCCTTTTCAGGTGCTACTCAGAACTCTATCAAAGTGGCTCAGGTACATTCTTTTGCCTTCTTCTGCTTTCTTTTTGGGATGTATCAATGCAACTGCTAAATCAAGTGTTTTTTTTTACTTGCTGGCCTGCAGTGGATGCTTCAAATTCCTGGGGCAACCAGTTACATGGGTTCCATTGGAAAGGACAAATACGGTGAGGCTATGAAGAAGGATGCTACAGCTGCTGGTGTCAATGTAAGCCATGTGTCCTTATCTCCTCTGGTTTCATGTTGAGTCTATGTTCTGTTTGTCTTTGGGCATAGTTGTTGAAACCAAGGTGTATTAACATGACAATATGCTTTTGTATCAGGTTCACTACTATGAGGATGAGTCAGCACCTACTGGAACTTGCGGTGTCTGTGTTGTTGGTGGAGAGAGGTCGCTTATTGCCAATCTTTCAGCTGCTAACTGCTACAAGGTTGAGCACCTTAAGAAGCCTGAAAACTGGGCATTGGGTAAGATCCCTTTCCCATTTCTGCATGCGTTAAAAAGATCTGTTTCTGTTTCTTCATGAGCTGATGTATCTGTCATCAAATATGTTTTGGATAGTTGAGAAGGCCAAGTTCTACTACATTGCTGGATTCTTCCTCACGGTGTCTCCCGAATCCATTCAGTTGGTATCTGAGCACGCTGCTGCTAACAACAAGGTATACTTCATTTGATCATCCATTCCATGAGACCCTGTTGCACAGAGTCTTTACTTTTTGTATTAACATCCTTGACGTGTTCACTAATCTTTCAGGTGTTCACAATGAACCTCTCTGCTCCATTCATCTGTGAATTCTTCAAAGATGCGCAGGAGAAGTTCTTGCCGTAAGCAATCTCTAATCATTTTTAATATATTGAAGAGTTTATGATTTGCGTAAATGAACTTAAAAGCACCCTGCCTTGCTCGGTCAGGTACATGGACTTTGTTTTTGGCAATGAGACAGAGGCAAGAACCTTCTCCAAGGTTCATGGCTGGGAGGTACCATTTCTCTTACACCACTAAATTTCAACAAGCTGTTCTGTTTTTGTATAAAAGAGATAATACTTAACCTGTTTATAATGTATATATAGACCGAAGATGTGGAACAAATAGCCATCAAGATTTCACAGCTTCCCAAGGCCACCGGAACATACAAGAGGACCACCGTGATTACACAGGGCGCAGACCCAGTGGTTGTTGCTGAAGATGGAAAGGTCACGAAGTACCCTGTGATCCCTCTCTCGAAGGAGAAGCTTGTTGACACCAACGGTGCAGGTACTCATTTAATAGCCAAACCTCCAACATTCAACTATAGGCTTAGTGATATGACCATAGAATAAGCGCATCCTTGTCATTTCAAGCAACTTAACCGTTGTCTGTTGACATATCTCTGGCAGGTGATGCATTTGTGGGAGGATTCATGTCACAGTTGGTGAAAGGGAAATCGATTGAGGAGTGCGTGAAGGCCGGATGCTACGCGTCTAACGTGGTGATCCAAAGATCTGGCTGCACTTACCCTGAGAAGCCCGACTTCAACTAAATTATATACTGAGCCATCCTCAGTTTTGTGATTTCTTCCAAATAAAAACAAGCATCTTTGATTCAACAATCTCTCAACGAGTGTTTTTTATTTTTCTGGCTTTTGTTTTTATTTACCATAATCATTGATACTTTAATATCATTATTACTACATATCAGTTGAGAAAAATTATATCTTGCTCCGTAATATAAAGTATATGATAAGTTGATGCAACGCAATCAATAAGGTCTTATATCAGCTAAAAATGGTTCACATTACAAATCTCTTCATTAACTCTACATAGATCTCAAGAGGACCCGTGTTACATTAGCCGAACAACTAAACCTTTACTCGAATTAGAGACTCATCAAGATCAAAAGTCAAGACTAACGGGGAGAAGCGCAACGGAGGACCTCGAGGAAGAGGATTTCATCGCAAGGGATACAAAGCTTAGAATCTCCGGAAGTGAAATCATCGTAAGCTTCGTCTTTTGATTGATCAAGCAAAGCCCTGATGGTGGGATCGTGAAGCAACGTGATCTTGATCACGAACCTCTTGTAACTCTCCTCTTCTTTGCCTACGTACACCACTAGGTGTCCCTTTGGTACGTCATGTGGTATATGAAGGTTCTCGGTGGAAGCCCGATGTTTGGCTATTCTGCTAGACATTTGCTTCCATGCCTTTGTGATCAGCTTGCTCTTCTTCATCATGGTTATGATTTATGAGAGAGAAGAGAGATGGACGTTTTCTTTGGAGGTTTAGTGTGAGATGAAATGTATAGAGGTACTAGTTTCGTACGTTGTATATATATACACAAAGTCATAAACGTAGGTCCACTATATGTGTTTTTGTGTATATATATATGGATGAATGTGTATTGTTAATGATTTGTTTTGGACCATGTCGTCTTCTTTTGCAATAATACATGATCTACATAGTTATTATGAAAACTATATAAATGTTCCATTCCGTATACTTTACTACCATGAAAAAGATATATAAATATTCATATGATATTTACTAAAAAAACCTATAATATGTGTCATTCGTTTGTCAACTACGGCCATGCTGTACTTTGACATACGAGATCGCACGAACATGCATCTTCCCTAATTTATTAGTTTTGTAATCTTTTAATTTCTCATGAAAACAAACAATCTCTATGGGCATGGCTTGCCCTGGCACTCAACTATTGGGCAACAAAAAATAATAATATATAAACCTTTCTTTAATAAAGAAAACCCTAAAAAAAATAGTAAAGTATATTTGTGTGTTTGCCCATATATACATAAAAGTACATGCTGTACACGCATCTCCATTTATATTATGATAAAATACACACAGGAGCCCATGTACCACTTACATGTTTTATTAATGCGATCCTTTGTTGCCCAAAAAAAACACACAGGAGACCGTAAATGCTGTACACGCATCTCCATTCAGCCACAAGTATGCTAAGTGGTAGAATCACTTTAATTAGGTTATTGTTCATTTTTATTCTTATATTCAAATCCAGTTTATCAACTTACGATTTTAGTACCATTTTGATTGAAAGTGAAACAATAAAGTTATCAATCCGGCCCAATCAGATGCAAACATTACACATGTATTCATTGGTAATGTAAGAAATAGCATAATCTAATATATGAATGATGATGTAGACTACCCTATGCAATCTCAGCTGATTTTTGAGTTGGAAGTTTATACCCATATATCAAGTAATTCATATAGCTTTGTGTAGTTTTTATGTAGGAAACCTTTATCAAAATTTTAAACAAATAACTAAAACTTATGGAGACACATTTATGTTTCTGATTAAAAGGAGATATGCATTATTTTTGAAGCTGTGAAAATAAGGGTATCCCCACGGTTTGATTAAATGTAGGAGGAAGATAAGATCTAAAAGACATGAGAAATGGGATAAGACTCTTGGACATAGTGCATCGATATGTTACCCTCGTTCTTAAAGTTGTTCATGTAATCATCCAAAATGAAGAATTCTAAGCATTTTTAAATTCAAAATTTGAGACAAGGTGTATGCATGAATTCGTTATATGTGTATAACTTGAAGGTAAATTGGTTGTGTTATATAAATCGAATGGCCGATTTGTTTTGCTGGATTTCACCATTGTGATGTGTCACTGGCGATTACCAAAATCAAAATACTGCTAAAATATCATCAAATTATTAAACTAATTAATATATATCTTATCCGAACCGATTTGTAATGCTGGAATTAACCATCGTGATGTGTCACTGGTGATTACCAAAATCTTAACATACACCTATAAATAGTATTTTATAAATCATGGTATCACGCGTAAGCATGTTCAATAGTGGTTAAAGGCTGTCAACCATGAACCATTATATATAATTGGTGGTTGACCATATGTTTTGTGTTAATATACGGTGGATGCCTAACATAATTCGCATAATCCTTAGATGTTTTACGGAGAAAATTGTTAACATACTCAGAATTGCATACATGTAATCTGTACATGGTTTGTTAGTAGTACGTATCGACGTATCGTGTAGCCGAAGTGTCTCCTTTTCATGCATGCATGCAGGAAGATTCCCGTAAATATGCGTTAATTAAAATTTGAATTCGAAATACTTGTTCACAAATGCAAATTGTCTGATCTTTGAAGGGATGATAGGTATCTTTATCTATGATACTCTAGATGTAACTGATGAGAAGTATTAAGTATTTTTTTCTACAGTTCGTATCGTGTCTTGCGGGGAAGGACTAGATAATTCAGTGACTTGTTTTCCAAACTGTGATAAGGTTAATCTAAATGTGCGACGAGATCAAATGTGTGGGAGTGAATGAAAAAGAGAGCCAGAGAAAATATATAAAAGCCATCATTATGAGGAGATAAGTGATGGGCTTAGCCTACATTTTAGTTAATATCTAATGCGATTTGATGAAGATATCAAAACATTGTAGGATGAAAAAAGCTTTTTAAGAAAAGACGTGCATGCTTCCTGCTTTCGCATAGAATGTGATTATGTTCTACTGCATGAAGCATGCCTATTCACTTACACTCTTGAACCATCTTGAGCCCAAATAAATGGTTCTTGGCTTCGTGTGCGAACTCTGTCACCTCGACTCTTTCGGTTTCAAATATGTATTTTCTTTTTATGCAGCACGTACGGTGTGCTAATACAGCAGTAATACGTTCATCATTCGCACTGGCATATCCCTTGTTCATACCCAATTCAGGAAAAACGAACATGTGCTCGATTTATGACAAAGACGCATTAAACTTTTGAAGTGTGATGAATACAACTTTATTTTGTGTGCTTGGTTGCACAGTTCTCCCCCATATAAGATGAGACACATGAATGATAAAACATTTACTCACCTTTTTTCATATTAAAAAGATGCAAATGGAATTCATTGGTCTGATCATTGTCACGAAACAATAAATCCAAGCTCCATGTTAAATATTTACTTACGGAAGATTTGTATACTCCATAAATTTAGTTTTAAAACCAAGATTCACGAGAGAATTTAAATACAGTATTATACTCTTTCTATGTATATTTTAGTTTTTACTTTCTATATTAAAATTGATGTTCTAACTTTAATTAATACATTTTGTTTTAAAAATAAAATGTAAATTAAAACCTAAAAATATGAATGACAAAACTTTATTGGAAAGCAAATAAAATTAACAAAAATTAATAAATTAAAGTATGTATTTTATTTTTATTAATAAGTGTGTGTATATCTTAAAACAACGATCTTTTAAAATTTAGAGGGAGTATATTTGATGATTTAAAAAAAAAGACAAGTCGTTTGCTTATGCAGTCAAGAACGTTGACTTGTTCCATCTCCTCTCCTAGTCGTCGTCTTCGTCTTCTTCTCCTTCCAACTTTTATTTCCGAATCCATATCAAAAGACCCTTTTACATATTGATTTTTCTTCCAGCTCCTCAATCCAATTTCGCAATCTAACTCCTTCATTTCGCGATTCTGTGGAAAAAGGTTTTTGTTTATGTACTCAAAAGATCTCAAAGGTGAGCTGAGCTGTGATCATCGTCTCCAACTTACTTTACGAAATTCATACTTTGCTCAAATCTCTGCTTAGAGAAGAAAGGAAACGTTTTTATTCTTTATCTCTAGTTTTAAATTTATTAACTTGCGAATTGCTTGCGAGTTGCAATAGCTCGAAATTTAGGGTTCGTTTGCTAAATAAATTTTGGGGCTTTTTCTTCAATCTCTGATCTTTGTACTATTCATAGCGTTCCCTGTGCTGTTGCTGATCAGTTTGATTCAATAGATCAAATCAGGAATGAATCGAACTAAGTAACTAGTTCCATTTGATTACTTTAGTTCTTGTCTTTGTTTTGGTTTCAGTGGAGAAGCCTCCAAGTGGGTGCCTTCCTCTCCTCGGGAGAATGAAGTGCTTCTTATTCCAGAGAGACGAACAGAGAAGCCCTAAACCTCTCTCACCCCTCTCCGACCACCGTTCTGGTTTCACCAATAACGGTTCTACTAGCGGCTCTGGAACCAGCACGGTATCTTCATCCACCGGGAGGACCTCCTTGCCCGTTAGAGAAAACAACCTCAGAGAGTTCACCATCGCCGATCTCAAATCCGCTACCAAGAACTTCAGCCGCTCTGTCATGATAGGCGAAGGCGGGTTCGGCTGCGTCTACTGGGGAACCATCAAGAGCTCGCAAGACCCTTCCAAGAAAATCGAAGTCGCCGTGAAACAGCTCGGCAAGAGAGGGTTGCAGGGTCATAAGGAGTGGGTGACGGAAGTGAACTTTCTTGGGGTGGTGGAGCATCCGAACTTGGTGAAGCTCTTGGGCCATTGCGCCGAGGACGACGAACGTGGGATCCAGAGGCTTTTGGTTTATGAATACATGCCAAACCAAAGCGTTGAGTTTCATTTAGCTCCTCGTTCGCCCACTGTGCTTACTTGGGATCTCAGGTTGAGAATAGCGCAAGACGCGGCCCGGGGTTTAACTTACCTCCATGAAGAAATGGACTTCCAAGTAAGGAACATGAACTCTTTTTTTTTTGTCATCAACATAAACAGACTCGATTACAACTCAATATAATTTTGTAGATAATATTTCGAGATTTCAAGTCCTCCAACATTCTACTAGACGAGGATTGGAAAGCAAAGCTTTCTGATTTCGGTTTGGCTCGGTTAGGTCCTGAACCAGGATCGACTCATGTCTCTACTGGTGTAAGTCTTTTGTACATTTCACACTTCATTTGGTTCATACAAATCATTAAGTTATACTTTTTTTTAATGGGGTTTAACAGGTGGTAGGAACAATGGGCTACGCAGCACCAGAATACATCCAGACAGGTCGTCTGACGTCGAAAAGCGACGTGTGGGGCTATGGAGTGTTCATCTACGAGCTCATCACAGGGAGGAGGCCGCTAGACAAGAACAGGCCTAAAGGAGAGCAGAAGCTTCTTGAATGGGTGAGGCCTTACTTAACCGACACAAAGAGGTTTAGGCTCATTATAGACCCGAGGCTTGAAGGCAAATACTTGATCAAACCGGTTCAGAGACTAGCTGTCGTAGCCAACCTCTGCCTTGCTAGGAACCCAAAGGCACGTCCGAAGATGAGTGAGGTGTTGGAGATGGTGACGAAGATTGTGGAAACTTCTTCGCCTAGGAGTGGTGGCAAGAAGCAGCTGCTTCCACTCAGGAGTCTATCTAGAGACGAGGAAGAGAAGAGCAACAAGGTTGTTGATGGTGGAGAAGGAGGTTGGTTGGATAAGTTATGGAACCCAAAGAATGTTAGAGCTTGTTGATTCGGATACAAGTACACACTACTACAGCCTTTGCTTATCTTCTGTAATTCAACAAATTCAAATATTTTTTATTTCTGGTTTGTTAATTTAATATTTGTAACTTAAAAGTGGTTGTGTTGTTTCCATAATAAGCAATATAATAAACAAATTAATGTATTCCACACTTATAATAGTAAGTTGTTCCTAGTCAATCCATTAATAAAAAAAAATAGCTTATTTTCATGGTTTCTAAAAAAAAAAAAGAACGTCTTTGCTTGTTGCTTATTTGTTTTGTTTCCTTGTAGATTTTAAACTATTTTAGGAAAAATAAATTTTGTCAAAGAATTTTGTTTGAAGGAGTTTTACATTACTACTCCCTCTGTTTTTCTTTATATGACGTTAGACAGACTTACACAAAGATTAAGAAACTAAGTCCAATATCTTTTTTGCCTTTCATTAATTAACTATTTGTATCGTAAAACACATGAGTAATATAATAAATGCAGGGCAAATAGAGTCTTTTATTACGATAGTTTACATTGGTTTATGAGAACGTCAAATATACTAAAACAAAAAAATTGTTTCAAAACGTCATATAAAACAAAACGGAGGGAGTATTGATAATGGGAACTTATGTTTAGTCATAATGTGTAGAAACAAATAAAATAAGAACTTGTGTGTATTGGATGAGATATAAAATAAGAACTTGTGTGTATTGGATGAGATCAAAGCTTTATCTGCAGACTTTACTGACTTCTCTATAGCATACATTCCAAGATTATGGAACGTCCATGCCGACTCTCTTGCTAAAAGAGGAAGATCACGCGTTACGCGTATTCGGTTCTTCTTTCAACTGTTTTGCCCCAGGTTGGCTAACTCCTTACCCTAACCAAGAAGTTGCTAACTAGTATTTTTGATGTCCAAAAAAAAAACTTTGTGTGTATTCATTTGCATTATGTTATTTTATGGATTTAATATTGTTTTTTGTTAAAGTTTTTAGGAGATTTTCTTATATTGTTTAACTGACAATGAAAATTTATACTAATTCATAATGTGTGAAAACAAATTAAATATTGCGTCATATCAGTGATTTGATCATTATGTTTTATTTGCCACTACATTTATGATTATTAAGTTCCCCCTATCCAATATAGCAATAAAATTTTCTCTTCTAAAATCTTAAAATCTAACGTTTTTGCATGTTTGATTGTTTCTTTTAAAATAGTTGGCGGAAACAACTCAAAACATCCATGATTCTGTTTCTTCAACTCTTAAATACATTTTGTCACGCAGCAATGTTCTCAATATCCAAAAGTGTAAGAGGCTTCACGATAGACTTTCCTAACATGCAAAGCAAGAAAATACTTGTTTTGATGGTTTGTTGGGACGAAGATGAACATATTTAGACTTATACGACTTGGCGGTCTTATATTGGCAGCATGTCAAATTGTCAATGTTTCCTATGAACAGACCATTAGTGGAAACTAGTTGCAGTATAAAAGGACGTTAAATAAGGCCCAGTAAGTAGGTTCATTAAGGTTGAGACTTGAGACTCCAGTCTAATAACAAACGGCTCAAATCTAAACTTTTCTGGATCAAGAGAGGATCGTGTACGACTTGATAGAATGCATTATGCAAAGTATATTTATCTATCATTATATTCATATTTATTTAATTTTAAAAAAAGATCGAGGATAATTTAATTTAGTTTTAAGAATTCAAACTTTGAAATGTAAATACCTGAAGCAAAAAGAGGCATCAGGAGTAATAATTTTGATAAGATTGTATTAACTCATGTGTACTAACAATGACAAACAACTTGACTTCTGAAGCATTGATTTTTGGCTGAAAACAGGGGAAGCCATTAAATGTAGAGCTTTTAGTAGATTTATCATAGCTTCTTAAGAAAAACAAAAGAATAATTTCAGGAAAAAGTAATCTTGAAAGCAAATAGTAGGCAATTAAACCTATAAATAGCTTAACATTAATCAAATATGTTTGCTTTTCTGTGTAAAATTACAGTGAAAAACACTTGAGAGCTAATGATATCAATGTGTCAACTAATAGTTAAGTTTAAGAAAATTTTCTTATTGAATCTAGTTACAGACTGTTAAAACATTATGTATATTTATGCAAACTTAGTTATAAAGTTATATTATATTTACATAATCAACCCTTGTTGCATCCCAAAGCATGTTTAAGTTTCTTATATCTGTTGGATGATACGCACCATTCTCTTATACAAGCACCCAGGTTAATCTCACAGTATTTTTTTTTATGAAGATTTTTTTTAATGAAAAAACTGTTGTGAGTAGGTTTTTTATAGTGATTAATTCCACTCCGTCGTCTATGAAAATATCAAAAAACCATTAGACCACCTTGATATCTCAATCTCACTGTACTTTGTTTGGTACTATATAATTAAATCAACATTTGATTATTCTGTTATATTTAGAGTTATATTTTTTTGTTCAGTATTTAGAGTTATATATAAATAACGTATCAACTGCAACTAGCTTTCTGAATCTATTTCTATGGCATGGTATGTTTGAAAAAAAAAGGTTTGAACATAGAGTTGATAAGAAACAATACATTAATATGTTTGCTTCTCAATTATGCATTGACCCTTTTTGAAATGGACCATTTTAGTTATAATATTCGATAATGGACATGTAACATATAATATATGATGCAGATATGATGATTGACAAAACAGTGTTGCTAATGACTACATCAGCATAATCTTCGCAACGACTAATGTTTGTAAAATACATAAATTACATAAGAACTAGCTTTTTGAGTTTCTCAAATCGTTCATGACCCATGCCACATAATTAAAATAGAGAAACATTGTAAGATAGCACTATTTTTTTTATTATAAAAATGATCTCTTAATGATCAAAATGATAAAAAATAGACTTCACTCAAGAAATAAAACACATTTATACTTTAGTATTAACTAATTATATTTAGATTTTAGGATAAGATTTTGGAAGTGAGTGGGATTTTAATTTTGAATTTATGATGATAAGAATTTTTTTTAAAAAAAAATCGGTATTTGAAATATTTTTTTCCAAATATGAAAAAAATCGAAGAAGTTTTGAATATTGAATAATAATTTTTCAAAACTTTATATATTTTTCTTATTATTTATTTAAATTATGTATTTATATATTAGAATATAATTGTTATTTATCTCTTTAATAAAACATCTTTTGATCATTTTTACATTATATGTTCTTTTAGTAAAAAAATATATTTTTTTTTTATGAGATTTGCCTATTAAAGTATGTTGTATTATTAGTTTATTACATGCTGATTCAAAATAAATTAACACTTTTATTCTCTCTTTTTTTTTACAAACAATTTGACTATTTTATTTCAATTGGCCTTTTTAATCCATATTACTTAATACCTTTTTATCTTACTTAATACTCCTTCTGTTTCATATTAGTTGTTGTCTTAGAGTTAAAATGTTATTTCATTTTAAACGTCGTTTTATGTTTTCAGTGCAAAAAATTATTAACAATATTCTTTAGTTTATTTTTATATTGGTTGAAATATGGTTAGGTGTATAGGTAGTGATTTTTTTTTTTGTCACAATCCTGAAATTAAGCCTAAACTACTTTATTATATTCAATTCATTCTCTTAAATAAACTAAAGAATTCACAAAAGCATCCATACAATTCACCGCCAGAACGTAGAACCTAGTTCACTTATTATTGTAGTTTCAACCTCAATGTATGAAACTCAAACCTCAATATATAACTCAAAGATCTTAGATAAGAATAACTCAATTCTTATAATTAGCTTAAAGATAACACTCAAATCTTTAGCTCACACAATGATCTTATTTAACACACACACTATATCGCTAGTCGATATCTTCTTTATATAGAAGCAAAATAGATCCTAATCCTATTTAACAAAACATATTTCCTTTTTCTTCTAAACCCAAATCAAATAGGATTACTCTTTCTTGATCTCCAAGTTATCATCAAGTTTACTTTTAACATTTTCCCCCTTAAGCTTGATGTTAACTTCGCTTATATCATGAACTCCAATAAGCTCTCTCATCTCCTTGAATTTGATTCTCCCAAGTGCTTTAGTTAGGATGTCAGCTCGTTGCTCGATTCCTGGTATGTGCTGAACATCTACTTGCCCGTTCTCGACGCATTCCCGTATGAAGTGATAGCGCTTGTGTATATGTTTACTACGCCCATGGAATACAGGATTCTTGGTAAGAGCTATTGCAGATTTATTGTCTATATGAATTACAATCCTCTGATACTCCTGCTCGGTTACTTCCTCAAGTAGTTCCTGTAACCAGATAGCCTGTTTGGAAGCTTCGGTAGCGGCCATGAACTCGGCTTCACATGATGATAGCGCCACAGTCTCCTGCTTTGTTGAGCACCACGTGATCGGACATTCATTCAAATAAAAGACGTGACCAGTAGTGCTGCGGCCGTCGTCTTCATCGATATTGTGACTTGAGTCACTATATCCGACCAGTACTTCATTCTTTGCTCGAGTGTATTTAAGACCAAGAGTCGTCGTACCCTTAAGATATCGCAATACTTGCTTCAATGCTGCTGCGTGTGATTGTTTAGGTTGATGCATGTATCTACTGAGTAGCCCCACGCTGAAAGAAAGATCAGGTCGCGTATGTAAGAGGTACCTGAGACACCCAATGTTGTGTCTGTACTCCCCTTCATCGATGCTCTGTTCCTCTTGTGCCTTTGAGATTTTTAGACCAAATTCCATAGGAGTGTGCGTTGAGTTGCATCCTTCCATGCCGGTCTCGCTAAGAATTTTGTTTGCATATCTTTCTTGCCTTAATGTGATTGCATCCTCCTGTTGATCGACTTCGATTCCCAAGTAGTACGTTAGCAGCCCAAGGTCACTCATATCAAAGACATCAGACATCTCTTGTTTGAATTCTTTGATCATCTTAGTACATGACCCTGCAACAAGGAGATCATCGACGTATACAGCGACTAATAGGAACTGGTTGCTCGTTGCCTTGCGGTATAAGGATGGTTCCTTAGAGCACTTGACGAATTTTAAGCCTTCTAGAACTTTGTTAAGCTTTTCATTCCATGCTCGAGGCGCTTGTCTCAGACCGTACAATGCTTTCCTTAGCTTATATACTTTTTCCTCCTTGCCTTTTACTCTAAAACCTTCTGGTTGCTGAACGTAAACATCTTCTTTCAAGTCTCCATGGAGAAACGCGGTTTTCACATCTAGGTGGTGTATTTCCCATCCTCTTGATGCAGCTAAGGCAATAATGAATCGGACGGTCTCTATCCGAGCTACAGGAGCAAAGACTTCTTCAAAGTCGACACCATGACGTTGTATATAACCCTTAGCCACCAACCTTGATTTATATTTGTTTATACTTCCATCTGCGTTTCTCTTAATCTTGAATATCCACTTGAGACCTATGGCTTTAGCTCCTTTAGGTAAGTCTACAAGATCCCATGTTCTATTTTTTATGATAGATTCTATCTCATCTTGACAAGCGTCTCTCCATACCTTTTCTTTTACAGCTTCTTCATAGCTCCACGGTTCTTCATCCAAAAGTAGAAGCAGGCGTTCTGCTTCGTCGTCAGCGAGTAACACATAGTCATCTAAGTAAGCCGGCTTCTTGCTTTCTCTTGTTGATCTCCTAAGTGTTGTTTCTTCAACAACCTCGCTACTGTCCTCAAGATCCTTGTGGATATCTTCTGTGATATCCACATTATCATCCTCTGTTTCTATCCTTTGATTCCCATCTGGATCAAAGAACAGTTGGAACTCTCCCGGCTCTTCTTCTTCTATGCCTTTTGTCTTGTTGCTCCATCTCCAGCTTTTATTTTCATCAAAAGTAACATCTCTGCTCACAACAATTCTCTGGCTTGTTGGATCGAACATTCTATACGCCTTAGAGCCTGGTTCTGTTCCAAGATGTACCAAACTTCTTGACCTATCATCTAGTTTTCTAAGTTGATGTTTATCAACTTTCACATATCCAATGCAACCGAAGACTTTAAGATGCCCAACACTTGGCTTTCTCCCTTTAAAGACTTCATATGGTGTTTGAGAGCTCAACGACCTGGTTGCGACTCTGTTAATGATATAACACGCATGTCTCACGGCTTCTCCCCATAGGTAGTTAGGTAGGTTCATGTGTTTCAAGATACTCCGGGTCATCTCCATTAAGGTCCTATTGCGCCTTTCCACTACTCCGTTTTGTTGTGGAGTATAAGGAGCAGTTAAGTGCCTTTGGATTCCATATTTTTCACAGAATTTATTAAACTCTATTGACGTGAATTCTCCCCCTCTATCTGTTCTAAGTGTCTTTATAGACAATCTTGTTTCATGTTCGACAATACTTTTGAAAGCTTTGAATTTCTCAAAGGCTTCTCCTTTCTCTTTCAATAGTATTGTCCACATGTAACGAGAATGATCGTCTATAAGAACAAAGATATACTTGTTCTTTGCCGTAGTCATTGGTGCAATTGGACCGCAAAGATCCCCATGTATGAGTTCCAATCTCTCAGCTGCTCTAAACGTTGTCGCCTTTGGAAAAACTTGTCTGGCTTGTTTCCCAAGCATACACGCTTTGCAAGTCTCCTTTCTGATATCAATCTTAGGAATGCCCCGTACTAGCTCTTTCTTGACCATCAGTTGTAGTGAGTCTGTTCCGATATGTCCTAACCTAGCATGCCACCGTGCTCCATCATCTTGTATCTTCGACTGTAGGCAATCTACTTCTACCATCTCCATAAACACTTTATAGAGACGGTTTGGTGATCTCTTTGCACTTGTAATCAGATTGCCGTTTTTATCACGCAAGGTTAGAACATCATCCTTCATTAGTACTTCGCACCCTGATTCAGTTGCTTGACCAAGGCTTATAATGTTGCTCTTCAATTCGGGTATGAAGTAGACGTCTGCAAGTATCTTCTTATCCCCGTCTTGGCTCACAAACAAGATAGACCCTTTACCTTTGATGTCGATCCTTGAATCATCTCCAAACCTTACCTTCCCCGTAATGGTCTCGTCTATGCTCTTAAAATACTTCCTATTTCCTGTCATATGGTTACTAGCCCCATTGTCTAGATACCACAACCTATCTCCATCAATGTCAGTCTCAAACTCTTTTGGTCTTATGTTCTTCTCATTCAAATACACAACCTCATGCATTAACAGTTTATCTGCTTCATGCGTTTCATCTATCTTATTCTCATAAGTCTCCTGTAGTTTAAGCAGCCTATCGGGACACTCAGCGGCAAAGTGTCCATTCTTATCACATCTGAAGCAGGTTATCTTCGACATATCGAAGTTTGAATACGATCTTCCTCTTCCTCTTCCTCCTCTACCGTAAGCTCTTCCTCCACGACCTCTTCCTCGATAGTTTCCATTAAAATCACGTTGATAACTCTGTGATGATTCAGTATTAGCATACATCAGCTTGCTTTGATCATCTTGTGTATCCTCTTCTTCATCAGCAACTCTTTCTTCAAAGGCTTTGAGACGTCCGACGATATCTTCAAAACTTGTGGTTTTGAGATCCAATATCTGTTCTAAAGAAGCTACCATATGTATGTATTTTTTTCGAGGAAGACAATTTAGAATCTTCTTGACAAGCTTTGGCTCTTCCATTATTTCACCTAAGGCTGCAGATTTTGAAGAGAGTTCTGATAACTTGCCAACGAAGCTATCTATTGTATCACTTTCCTTCATCTTTAGTTTCTCAAACTCTGACATAAGTGTTTGTAATCTTGCTTCTTTTACTCTTTCAGCTCCCATATGCCTTGATTTTATAGCTTCCCATACTTTCTTTGCATTATCTAGGTCTCCAATTTGAAGGACAAGTGCTTCCGGTATGGACTGAAAAATCAATGCCGTGGCGATGTCGTTCTTTTCTGCTACCGTTGATTCTGTTTCGATTGCCTCCCACGCCTTGTTCACCTTAAGAAGAAGCTTCATTCGGATAGCCCACACAGTATAGTTTGATGATGTAAGCATTGGGCAGTTTATAGAAGATCTGCCACCATCTTTCAACTTCAAACTGTCACTCGCAATTGTGATATCTCCCATTGTATTTGCTCTGATACCAATTGTAGTTTCAACCTCAATGTATGAAACTCAAACCTCAATATATAACTCAAAGATCTTAGATAAGAATAACTCAATTCTTATAATTAGCTTAAAGATAACACTCAAATCTTTAGCTCACACAATGATCTTATTTAACACACACACTATATCGCTAGTCGATATCTTCTTTATATAGAAGCAAAATAGATCCTAATCCTATTTAACAAAACATATTTCCTTTTTCTTCTAAACCCAAATCAAATAGGATTACTCTTTCTTGATCTCCAAGTTATCATCAAGTTTACTTTCAACAATTATAACCTACTTAACTTTTAACAACAAAAGATGAAACATTAACTTTAACATGTTCCCAAGAATATTGAATTATATACATTCTACAATTTGTCGACGAGTATTTGCGTGAATTTTAATTAATTCAAGAAAGGAAAGGGGGGCTGCCTAATAGAATTAAATTCGATGATTTTGAAATTCAACAAAAATAGTGATAGAGACACGTGGGATTCTTAACCTGATACACATTAATTATTTGGAAACTTTAAACTATACAGCCATGTGTTATTGGACCCATTTGCCTCTTTAAGAAATTTTCTACATTTAAGCCTAACACTACTTAGCTATAGTATAATTTGTATTAGCAATGCCAATCCTTCACTAAAAAGCTCATCAACAACGATACATTGATTGTCTGGGGATTTGGTAAAGAGCCGAAAATGTTAATAAATAAAAGAAAACCATGACTCAGCATTTATATAAATGAAAAATTGTTGATTCGACGTGGATTGGGTTCATAATAAGAAAAATAAATTAGAATCAAAAGTAGATTCTGAGCTTCCTGATTTTTTTTTTTAATAAATGAAGGATTTTGGTACATTAATTGGTAATTTTCTTATACGTTTACATAATAAATGACCAAGTTGAATTATCATTGGTAGGCCTCTTTGGAAAATGTTCTTACAGCAGCCTCACAAGAAACAAAATAGTACAGTAAAAGAACAAAGAAAAAGGAATCTTAAAAGAATGAAGAAAAAAGAATTTAATATAATTAATAAAACCGTGACCATTCATATTAATGATCCAACGGCCACTCGAGTTCTCATGCCGAAGAGTTAAAATCTCTGAATTTTTTTTATAAATGTCGAGTGCGTTTAGCGCGTTTTCTCATTTTTTTTCTTTTATTTTCTGGATTTCTCGAATCAAAAAAAAAAAAACAAAGAATTATTTTTTTAATCCTCGATCCTTTTTCTGGGCTTCCAAAAAATCCAGTCTTTTTAGAAGAGAAAGTGCATAAAAAGAAAACCCAATTTGAAATTATGTTTATTTCCAGCCTAAATTCTCAATCTTTCATTCCCAAATTCTAAAAAAAAAACTTTTCTATTTTTAGTAAAAAAATAATTGCGTATTCAAGTTGATGAGATTTAGTAAGTGAAGGGTAAGAGCTCTCTTCATCATTTTGATCTAACTTACAAACCTTTTCTTTCCTCAGATCTATTATCTCCAACTTGTTGCTCTCTGTGTTTGTATCTTCGCGCTTTTAGTGAGTTCTTAACTTTCTAATTTTGGAGTTCATAACTTTTCTGGTGATAATGACTTTAGTCACTGTGTCTAATTTAAGCTAATTGGAGAATTGTGAGTAACATTGTTTAATTGAGTTTTGATTAGTTTATGGTTTAGATTTATAATTTTTGGTGAAAAGTTTAAACCTTTTTGATTCTTTTTGTTTTTGTTTTAGCAGAGATGGTGTCACATGAAGAGAACACAGGTATAGTGGAATGGTTTCTTGGCCCGCATCCATTCACGTATCCTCCTTACGGCGTTGAGTTGATTCACGAGGAAGAAGAAGCTCATTATCATCATCATCAAGATCAGAGCGGTGAGTATTACAGAGAGTATGAAGAAGACCATCGTAGTAGCAGCGATGTAGATAACGACGAGATCATTGCTAGAACACTCCAAGACGATTTTTTGCAGCTTCAAATTGCAGAAGAAAATAATAATAACGATTATTCAAATCATCACCAACAACAACATCAAGAAGAAGAAGGAGGAGGTGGTTATACTAATAACTATAGCAGTAATAATAACGAGTATGGTTGGAACGAACAAGCCGTTGTGGATTACTCTTCAGGTTATTATTATTGAACAGTCTCTTCTTCATTGTGTCTATGTTTTGAGGATGGATTACTAAGAAAGTTGTGTTTGTAGACTGGGTAGGAGGAAATGAGAATGATCAAGAGGATGATTCATCGGGTAATATATATTCGTGTTCAAGCCCGAGTGATACAGATGAGTATGTGTACTCTTGGGAATCAGATCAGTGTGAGGCTGATGGTGAATTTGGAAGGAGGTTGAATCAGATGGTCCCTATTCCTGTAAGTACTCAGTGCACTATATAACTTGTTAATATGTTGTATCAATTTGATCATATGATATATTATATATATAAATACAGTATGTACCAAAAATAAATGGAGAAATACCTCCTGAGGAAGAAGCAGTTTCAGATCATGATAGACTTCGAAATAGGTAATGTTAATCTACATGTTTTCTATTTTATGTTAAACCATTCTCGATTCATTTGTTTTGTCATTGTTTCAGGTTAGAGCTATTTGACTTTGCTGAGGTCAGAGTTCCAGGAGATGGTAATTGCCAGGTAAAACTTCTACTTCATCTCCATTAGCAGATGGAAGAACTAGACTTTACTCATTATTACTCTTTTTTGTTACAGTTCCGTGCTTTAGCTGATCAATTATACAAAACCGCAGATCGTCATAAACATGTTAGACGACAAATAGTCAAGCAGGTTTGATGATCTTTCTTCTACTCATGTGTCTTTAGAAGCTTTCACAAATTCATATGAGCTCACTTATTTTTTTTTTTGTAACCATTCAACTCTTTGTTTAGCTCAAATCTTGTCCAGATTCTTATGAAGGATATGTTCCCATGGACTTCTCTGAGTATCTAAAGAAGATGTCTCGGTAACAATCTTCTCTAACATCATTTATTGAACCACAATTTTTTTTTGTTAAAAAGCCTTTTAAGTATTCAACTTTGAACACAGGAGTGGAGAATGGGGTGATCACGTTACATTACAGGCAGCTGCAGATGCGGTATATATTTCTAACTTATGAACTTGTCTTCGTATCATTCCGTAATTAAAGGGTTCGGTGAAAACGTTTAATCTGCAGTATCGGGTGAAAATAGTAGTGCTAACATCATTCAAGGATACATGTTATATTGAAATTCTTCCTACCTCTCAAGAATCAAAAGGAGGTAAAAGAGTTTCTTAGTCCACTATACTGTCTTCTTCACCTTGGATATTTGTTAATACAGTGATGTGTTCTTTTGCAGTAATTTTCTTGAGCTTCTGGGCAGAGGTTCATTACAACTCTCTCTACTTAAACAGAGGTACATTGTACTAACCGTAACTCATTTTGAACAGACTGTTTTGCTTTTCATCTTGATTTATTAAAAGAGATATTCTTCTTGACAATTTTTGTGTTTGAGTGTTCAGATACATCTGCAACAGAGCTACAGAGGAGGAGAAAATGGTGGCGTTTTGGAAACTAGACAGAGCTTGGGCACTCCCTAATCATCACTCAGTTCATCACTGGGAGTTTAATTAATATTTATTGACTTGAGAGATGTCCTTTTGAAATATCCGATGAACAAACAAAGCTCACAGCTTCAAAGTCTTACAAATAATAATATTGTTTTCTTCTTTCAAAGAAAGATTAATTTCTCTGCAGCTAATAACTTGAACACGGTGATGAACACATCCATGTAGGTTACATGCACTAACAACAACTTTTTTTTTATGTTTTCCTTGATTGAACTAGTTTTACATGATTTTATATGGCTGTAAAAAAAGATATATACACCACGACACGTTAAACAAAAGACTTAAGCATCTACATATGTTAAGAAATCGTATAGAATTTAATAAGGACAAAAATCAAAACCCAAATCTACGCTTATAGTACAGAGAGAAACGGTGGAACATTCACTGAACCGAAGGATGTAAAGAGTAGAGAAAACTGGAGAGTTTATCATGATTTAACTCAAAAAGGGTCTATAGTTTCTTCTTGTCCAGTTGGTACTGTCTTGTTTCTTGTTTTTTTTTTTGTTTTGGATTGAGATGATGGATGGTGATCAAGATAACACTCTCCAACATGGCTCCCGACAAGATATTTCTCCTGCTACTATGGTAAGAGTTTTTTTTCTCACTCTTTTTAGTTCAGTTCCAAAAATTTTGGTTGTTGTTCTGCTTCTTTTCTCTGTTTTTTTTAGGTGAGTCCTTGAGGGTCTTTGAGTTTGGAGGGTCCCTGTGATCTTCTGTAAACTGTTATGGAACCCAAGTGAATAATCTTCTTTTTTGTGTGTGTTTTGTAGAATGGAGTTTCTGCTGAGACTACTGAAGAGATATCACCAAGCCAACATGAAAGATGGAGAGACCTTGTGTTTGATATACAGCTGAGAGCACAAGAAGACGCTCATGACGATTTCTTGAGAGCCAATGAATCCTTCCCTCCTTATACTCCAAGTCCTGCGTCCAAAAGGTTCAACTTCTCTCCCATGGCAAGTCCTAGAATCGGGAGACGCGTTGGTTCCATGAGTCCTTCCTCCTCAAGAAGGACTACTCTCAAGAATGTCTTTAACTTCAAAGGGCAGAACAACAATGCAGATATTGAGGAAGGTGTGGCATTGGTGTATGAGGGCAGAGATAAGTATAATATTCCAAGAACATGGTCTCTCACTAATATCTTAACTCCTAAAAGATCCAAGAAGACAGAGTCTTTACCTGTTACCCCTTTAGCTCATTAAAATCCTGAGTCCATGCATGGGAGATATGCAGTTGATCGAGTTACATCCATGGTCAGTATGCTATTATCTTAACGAACTTGATTATACTATAAGCAAGGGAGATAAACTTGTACATGTGTTCTTTTTGCTAGAAAAGAGAGCGGACACTGCCTATTCGCCGCACACGTTCTGTCCCAACGCTCATCGACAAATATGGCAATGTGAAGCCCGTAGGGGTTTTCCGTGTGATTCCTACTCCTTCTCGTGTGGATACAGAGAGTCTAGAGTTGATGCATGAACGTCACGATGGTGGAGAAGATGTTTCTGAAGAGGAAGCTGTGTGCAGAATCTGCATGGTTGAGTTAGGACAAGATTCAGAAGCTTTCAAGATGGAATGCATGTGCAAAGGAGAACTAGCTCTTGCCCACAAAGACTGCACTATCAAATGGTTCACAATCAAAGGGAACATAACATGTGATGTGTGCAAGCAAGAGGTGAAAAATCTCCCTGTGACACTTCTCCGTGTGGAAGATGATTCTCAGGACCTGTCTAGTGGAGCAGAGTATTAGAGAATATATTAAGGATAATGATGTATAGTTAGAGATATCTCATAGAGTCATTAGATAAGTTCTATTGTACTCAGGATAAGGATGGCATCTCCTGTATATATATTGTACATCTTACAAACGTAATAAGAACACAGAACATTCTTCTCTTTGTGACTGGTTTTACATGGTATCAGAGCACTTTTCTGAGACCTAGATTTAAAGTTTTTTTTTTCGTTAAAATTTGTTATGGCTGAAGAAAGTGCGTCTACTAAGACCCCTCTGTCGGGTACTTCGGTCTCCAAATCATTCATTCCATCTCCATATTCGTTGCATGCTTCAGACAATCCGGGAACTCTCATCACCTCGGTGACTCTTACTGGTGAAAACTATAATGAATGGTCAACGGAGATGATCAATGCTCTTCAAGCTAAGAGGAAGATCGGGTTTATCGACGGATCGATAGTTAAGCCATCCGCGGGTGATTCTGACTTCGAGCTTTGGCAATCAGTGAACTCCATGATAGTTGGATGGATACGTTCATCGATTGAGCCTCGTGTTCGTTCAACAGTCACGTTTATCTCGGATTCCCACAAGTTGTGGGAGAATTTGAAGAAGAGATTCTCTGTTGGTAACAAGGTGCGTGTGCACTCACTGAAAGCACAAATCGCTGCTTGTCGTCAAGATGGTCAGACAGTATTGGAGTATTTTGGACGTTTGTCTACTATGTGGGAGGAATTGGCTAAGTACAAGCCATTGTTAAATTGCTCCTGTGGAGCAGAACAGAAGTTTGAAGAAGAACGTGAAGAAGAGAGAGTTCATCAGTTCTTAATGGGTCTTGATGACTCACGTTTTGGTGGTATTTGTTCCGGAATTATTGCTTCGGATACAACTCTTGATATTGGTGAAGTCTATGCAAAGATTATTCGAGAAGAGCAGCGACTTTTGTCAAAAAGAGATCAAGAGCAACAACAATCTGCGATTGGTTTTACTACTCGACATGACGCAGCTGCTCAGTCACCAACGTCACGAGGAAGTACAGAATCAACTCAGAATCGTCCTCGACAAGGGAGTCTTCAGTGTTCTCATTGTGGCCGTTCAGGTCATGAGAAATCAAATTGCTGGCAGTTAGTTGGTTTTCCTGATTGGTGGGAGGAACGTGCTTCAAATAGAGGTACTGGTCGAGGTGGAAACAGAGGAGGTCGTCGTGACTATAACTCCTCTGGAGGCAGAGGTCGTGGTGCTGATAATCAAAACAAAGGAACCGGCAAGGCTCATGCGACAACTGCAAATGCGTCTGTGTTTCCTGAATTCACACCAGAACAATGGAACACACTGACGCAAATGATAGAAGAAAAGTCAAGCAACGGTAATACTCAGAAACTAGCTGGTAAGACAATTATTGGTGATATCATCCTCGACACTGGAGCCTCACATCACATGACAGGAAACATTACTCTTATGACAGAGATTAAACGAATCTCACCATGTTCTGTTAACTTTGCTGATGGGAATTCTACTCTTGCGACTCATATAGGGTTTTTGTCTATCTCAGACAAGATTACTCTTCATGACGTCCTATTTGTTCCCAATCTGAATTGTTCTTTGATCTCTTTTTCGAGATTATTGAAGCAAACAAACTGTTTTGCCTTGTTGTCTGATACGTTGTGTGTTTTACAGGACCGTTTCACCAGGAACCTGATTGGAGCCGGTGAAGAGCATGGTGGGGTTTATCATTTCAAGGATGTCGTTGCTGCTGAAGCTCATCGAGTGTCTGGTTCAGTTGATCAGAATTTGTGGCATCAAAGGCTTGGGCATCCATCGTTTTCAGTGTTATCGTTTTTACCTATGAGTTTTTCAAATAATAAGACTTTGGTTCCTCGTCCGTGTGACATTTGTTTGAGGGCCAAACAGACAAGAGAGATTTTTTATGGAAGTTCTAATAAAGCAGTTCAGTGTTTTTCTTTGATTCATTGCGATGTCTGGGGTCCCTACAGAGTACCATCCTCGTGTGGGGCTGTTTATTTTCTTACCATTGTGGACGATCACTCGAGAGCAGTGTGGGTTCATCTGTTACTTGAGAAGTCGGAAGTTAAGAAAGTTCTACCAAATTTCTGTACAATGGCAGAGAAACAATTTGGTAAACAAGTTCAAACGGTTCGAACAGATAATGGAACCGAGTTCATGTGTTTAGCTGGTTATTTTCGAGACAATGGGATCCTTCATCAGACATCTTGTGTTGAGACTCCACAGCAAAATGGACGAGTGGAGCGTAAACACAGACACATACTCAATGTCTCACGTTCTCTGTTGTTTCAGGCCAAGCTCCCTGTGCGGTTCTGGGGAGAAGCAGTACTGACAGCGGCACATCTGATAAATTTTACGCCGTCTGATGTCCTTCATGGGAAGTCTCCGTATGAAGTCTTATATGGCTTCAAGCCATCGTATGAGAATTTGCGAGTGTTTGGAAGTCTGTGTTACACACACCATCGATCTAGGAGCAAGGATAAGTTCTCAGAACGAAGTCGTAAATGTATTTTTGTTGGCTACCCGTTTGGAAAGAAAGGATGGAAGGTCTTTGATCTTGAGTCACAGAAATTTTTCATGTCTAGAGATGTTGTGTTTCACGAAAATGAGTTTCCATATTCGACCTTCGTCTCTTCTTCACCACTACCTGCGGCTCCAGCTGCTTCGTCATCTCAGTTTGAAGATGATGATTGGTTGCTTGCTCCCGTTACTCCTGAAAATAAAGATAAGGTGAGTACATCAGTGGACAGGGGGAGCATATCAGAGGACAGGGGGAGCAAGTCAGCGGATCAGGGGATCACCTTTGATGATACAGCGAGTGTCTCTGAATTCGAGTATAATCCACTTGCTGATACCCCTTTTACTGACAATGATACAGACGACGTGCTGCTCCCTTCCACGACTCCTCCTACTGATATAATACCTCATCAAGAGGCTCCTGAGGATCTTGGTAGAGGACAGCGGTCACGAGCTCCACCTACAAAACTACAAGACTACGTACTCTACAATGCAGTCGCGCCAAATGAACCCCACCTCGTCTCACCTGGCTTGGAATCATGGTTCTCCGAAACTGTCCAAGGTAAGACACCGTATCCCTTGACTGATTATGTCTCTGACTCTGCTTTTTCTCCTGCACATCGTGTCTTCTTGGCAGCTATTACATCCGGCGTTGAACCTAAAAGCTACAAAGAGGCAATCAAGTATGATATGTGGAAGAATTCAATGAAAGATGAGATAGTTGCAATGGAAGAAAATCATACGTTTGACGTGGTCTCTCTACCTCCTGGAAAGACTCCTATTGGATGTGGTTGGGTCTATAAACTCAAGTTCAACGCAGACGGCACTATTGAGCGTCCTAAATCTCGGTTGGTGGCCAGGGGCAATCGTCAAGTTGAAGGAGAAGACTTTGACGAAACCTTCGCACCTGTTGTTAAAATGACGACTGTGCGCACCATTCTTAGTCTTGTGGCAAAGAAAGGTTGGGAAGCACACCAGATGGACGTCTCTAATGCATTCCTTCATGGTGACCTTGAGGATGAGGTTTACATGACGTTTCCTCCGGGTTTTACTCATACTGATTCTTCTAAGGTTCTTCGGTTACGTAAGTCTATTTATGGCCTGCGTCAGGCACCAAGATGTTGGTTTTCAAAACTTCAAACGGCTCTTCTCAAATATGAGTTTGTCCAAACTTACTCGGATTACTCTCTTTTTGTTTATTCCAAGAATGGGATTGAACTTCTTGTGCTCGTGTATGTTGATGATCTGGTCATATGTGGGAATGATCCTCCTACGATCACGTCGTTTAAAGCCTACCTGGGAAAATGCTTTCGTATGAAAGACTTGGGTATGTTGAAGTATTTTTTGGGCATTGAAGTTTCTCGTTCTGCAGAGGGTATCTTCATGTCACAGAGGAAGTATTCTCTTGACATTGTTGCTGAGTCGGGTCTGCTGGGGTGTAAGCCAGCCTTGACACCAATAGAACAGAACCATAAGCTTGGAAGAACAGAGAGTCCTCTGTTCGATGATCCAACTAAATATAGGCGCCTGGTTGGTCGCTTAGTTTACTTGCGAATGACTCGGCCTGACTTGAGCTATTCTATTCATCTACTTTCACAGTTTATGGACAAACCAAAAGTCGCACATTGGGAGGCAGCTCAGCGTGTTGTTCGCTACCTTAAAGGGTCTCCGGGACAAGGTATTCTGCTTAGTGCAAAGTGTGATCTGCAATTGCGAGTGTATTGTGATGCGGATTGTGCTTCTTGTCCCTTATCTCGACGCTCTCTCACAGCGTTTGTGGTGTTCTTAGGCCAGTCGCCTATTGCTTGGAAGACTACAAAGCAAGATACAGTTAGTCACTCTTCCGCTGAATCAGAATATCGGGCAATGTCAGCTGCAACTCGAGAAATCAAATGGTTAATGCAGCTCTTCGGAGAAGTTGGTAATCCTTTGCCTGAACCAGTTCACATGTACTGTGATAGTCAAGCTGCTATACATATCGCAGCAAATCCTGTGTTCCACGAGAGAACCAAACACATTGAGAAGGACTGTCATAATGTTCGCGATGCTGTGACTGCAGGGCGTATCAAGACTATTCATGTTCGTACACACAATCAGCTGGCTGATATTCTCACTAAGGCTCTTGGATATCCAGATTTTGTTAAGTTTTTGCCCAAGTTGGGTGTTCTCAATCTCCACACTCCAACTTGAGGGGGAGTATTAGAGAATATATTAAGGATAATGATGTATAGTTAGAGATATCTCATAGAGTCATTAGATAAGTTCTATTGTACTCAGGATAAGGATGGCATCTCCTGTATATATATTGTACATCTTACAAACGTAATAAGAACACAGAACATTCTTCTCTTTGTGACTGGTTTTACACAGAGCATACAGAGAGTAACCAAGGGAAAGATGTGCCGATTCTTGTCACGGTTAGCATGCTTGCATACTTCTGTTTCCTTGAGCAGCTTCTGGTGATGGATATGAAATCGAGTGCCGTTGCAGTAGCTTTAACATTCGCTTGCATTATTGGTCTTCTTGGATCAGCGACATCCACAACAATGGGTAATAATATTTAAGAGTTCTTGAACTCTTTTTTCGAAATTAATATTGTTATTCATTAACCTTTGAAAAGATGATTTTTGGTGCATGCAGTGAAGGGGAAGTATGTGTGGATCTTTGCAACCATTCAGTACAGTATCGTGGTCCTTTTCGGTCATGTTTTCTACTCAAAATTTGATGTAATGTCTCATTCAGATAGTTTTTTTCTCTTTTTTTTAAAGTGACCTTGTTAAAAGCTTTGGTTCTCACAAACTCTCATTAACTGGTATGGTAGCAGCCGGTTACGTGCATTGTCATAGCCACTGTGGTCGGATTTGGACTCACCATGTCCGGCGCAGCAGTTATTACCATGTTTATGGAATGGAGGAGAAGCCATGCTCATCACCAGCCAGCAATCACTCAGGTGGCTACACCACCGTTTCAGACAATAGAGTAGGAGATTCTAAATGAGATTGAAAACTATAAACTTTTGTTGTAAGTTGAGACTGTGCTATCATGTGTTATATTTGTTTTGATTCTAAATGAGATGAACGTTAGTGTATGAAAGTTTGGATATTTCACACATTTGTTAGACAAAATTTAAGGTGAAAATACATTAAACGATGGTTAAATACTAATAATATATTCAGTAAATAATTATGAATAATTATATAATACCCTGTAGTCAGAATTCAAAATACACGTTTCGCGGTCTGTTGTGACTTCCTCGTATAACAGAGAAAGGACTCCACTTTTGAACCCTCTAAAATACATGTTTATTCCAAACAAGTTTTAATAGTGGTTTTTTACTTTTAATGTTTATTAAATAGTTATCTTTTGAGAAACTCACACGTACGTAAACGGGATCGTACGTCGGTCCATGCAAATAACTAGTCACTCACGTAATCGTTAAGTGTACGTTTCATATTAGTTATGAGGTTTTTGCCATATTTGTTCGGCTAATTATGTTGTGTACATAATCATATATATATACACATCACACGTAAGAAAATCCTTTATATACGTATAGTTCTTTCATTAAAGCATTCACTAAATCATATCATACGTATGTTTCTCTCAGCTATGATATATGCATATGATTAAGGGAATTGATCAGTAGAAGACATGAATGGTTACGATTAGCCTAATCTGCCCCCACTAGCTTTTGATTAGTGTTAAATAATCCAAACAACTGTATTCACGAAGGAGCCGATCGATAACATTACAATCAATTAATCATTTCTGGTCATGACTATCCCGAACGAGTGATTTTTAGCAGAAGAAAAAACTATAATTGTTGGTTGCTATATCATCAGCATTGGATCATACTCACTAGAAGATTCTAACAGATTGAAAGTGACAATGTTCTGCATTAAGTAGGTTGTTAAAGTATACAAACGCAGTACATACACCATACACCGAACACGACTACCATATGCATGCTTTTCTCATAGACATGACTCAGCCTTGCAAAAAGGGAAAAAAGAAGATGTTTTATCGTGATGAAAGCTGTGCTTTCTTGCAAAACATGCTTTGCTCCTCGTTAAATAAGTAAATTCACTTCAAATTTCATTAGATACCAACAAACAACCAAAACAAACACAAAAGAAAAATACAATTTCTCTCTGTTTTTTCTGTCATGGCTGCTGATAAACTCGGAGATGAATGGATCAGCCTAGTAATCTACATCAGCATTCCATTGTGTTGCTTTCTGCTTACTGTAGCATTCCAATGCTGCTGTAACAGCCAGGACCGTAGGGTTCACCCTGCTCCCCCAGAGGATGAAGAAGAAGAAGGCCATATTTAACACAGGTTCTTCAGGTCCTTAGATCCATTACATACAATATATATAATAATACTCTTATGTATTGGACCGATATGCTTACCGAAAGTGAAGGATATAGAGATATCTGAACCAGAGTCGACACCGAGAAGAGCTGGAGCGGATTAATTGGGCTTTAAGCGCTCAAATGCATCAGTGGTCCGATCTTTTTAGTATATTTTCTTAGGAGCCCAAGTTTGTCAAACTATAGTATCTTTATTAATATGTATTGGAATGTCAATCTAGCCTTATTACCCAAACAAGGTTTGAAACTTTGAACACATGGTTGCACGTGTGGCTGCGCGACCAAGTAATTTTGAAAAAGTCAGAATGTCCTTATAAGTATATGAATTTTGTCTTTTATTAACAAAATAAGTTGTTAAATTTCTTTTCAAGATTGTTGACATGGTTATTTTTTTTCTAACTTGTTGGCATGGTTATATCAACTTAGGCTGGAAGAATTAAAATCTAAAAAATTATGTATTCACAAAAAAAATAGATTTTGTGGGGAATTTGGCTGCTTATACATATATATATATATATAAACCAATAGATACAGACTATATGAGTAAAATAAAGAAATAAATAAGTATAACCGAACTTTTTAAAAGAAAAGTTAATAGTGGGAGATTTAAAAACAAAGCAGAGAAAAATACGAGAAAGGGAATCTACATATGTCTACACTCTACACCTCACACACGTAAAAGACCAGGCAGCGAGCTCTTATTTGAGTTTCATGGAACACAACTACACAATAACACATTTATGTTCGCAATTAAAGAGATTATACATTTGTCTTCAGTCTACACCTCACATGTACCGATCAGCGAGTTCTTATTTGAGATTGGTGGAACATAACTACACAATAGGACCTTTCTATTTTCGCAATTACATATTCCAGCTGTACAAGTCGACCATACGGGGAGGCTCGTGCCGTGTCATAAACCGAGACAAAAAAAAATTGCAGTGTGGGCCTGACATGGACCGGTTCCATTAATTATAACATGTCAACATAAAACCCCACACCATTAATCATACATCAGTTTATCATCATGGCTCATGCTCATTCATTTATACAATATTCACAACCACAAATGTATTCAGTGTAAAAGTTTTTGAACGGCATCTACTTAGTTGCCATATTGATATTAAGGATCAAGAAGAAATTAGTAAACAAATAGTATGTGTAACAAAATGGTAGTCGCTAATGGAATTTTTTTTTTTTTAAATACAACATATTGATGAAAATTATATGTATCTTTGTATTTTTCAAAAAAAAATTATATGTATCTTTTTTATAATGTCGCTGACGGGTCTTCTTTATTTGAATTGTAATTTTGTATGACATATTATTATAAGTGCGGGGTTAGGTTTTCGCATCAGCAAATGATTTGGAGGAAGTTTAATGTAATTTTTTGTTCGCATGTTATCTCTTGGTGGAGCTCACGTATAACCTTATAGATAGTAGTCCAGTTTAAGATCTCGAACAATCATGCAAGAACGTAAATGTAGGTTCAGTTTTAGGTATTATGTAAGTTGATTATATCATATCACTCTCTGTATGTAAATGTATCCACTGGAGAATGCTAGTAGTAATTTTGTCCCTTGGCAATTCTGGCCACTAGTAACAAGTTTTGATGATCACGTCTGATGAAGACAGTTTAAACTCTAGCACAAAACTTATTTCATACCTAACATCCATAAATAACGTCTCCATCGACCCTTCTTTTTGGCCTTATTAAAACCAATGAGACAAAATAATATTGTTTCAAATTAATTAATACAATCATACGCTGATCATTTTTGTTTTGAACAATACAATCATATGCTCATTTTTTTTAAACATACGTTTTTTGTTTCTTATATGTATCTTTGAATGCAAGTTATATGAGTTTTGTCTAATATAGTATAACCATTGCGTTAGAAATCCACCTATTCCGAAGAAAGACCAGTATGAAATGAATTATTCTTCTCCCGTTGTAATGTTTGATTTGAAATGCAGTAACCGCCTCCTATACGACTCTCTTTTGTCGGTTGTGTTATTGTCTTATTGATATTGGATATATATGACTTTCATCCTTACAAACTTTAAATTACGAGAACGAGTTGATCATAACATTGTAACTATACGTGAAACGATTTAGAACGACTTTTAAGACCTAGGAGTAGTTGTAATGATCTTTCGTTATAGACCTTCATTTCCATTTCGTCTTTATTTATATGTGGAATGTGGTGATGGACCGTTCACTTTCAAAACTTTAAAAAATGCTTTTCTTGAAGAGAAATATTTTAGAAGCAAAGATAAATTTTCATAATGATCACTTGAATTAGAAAAAGAAGTAATAGAACAGAGGAGGATTCAATCTTATAATAGAAGAAAACTAGTATATATAGTCAATAGACCCGATATATCACATTCATCCTTTTTTTTGCTTCTCAGAAAAAAAACTCTCTAACCCTAAGAAAGAGCCGCCGTCTTCTGATCTGCTGCTCCGGTGGTCGGTGTTTCTCACCGCCGCCGGGAGCGGTTCCGCTACGTCTCCCTGTTCGTCGTCTTAGTTTGAATTGCGGCATCTCAACATCGTTCAGACGTGGCTTCAGATCTGGTTTAGGGAGAGTTATCACGGATTTACTCTGGCCTGCAATCGGATGTAGAACCAAGGGTTGGTGGCCTCATCGACTTCTCTGTAATGGCTGTGAGCCAGTCTGTCGGAATCCGGAGTCAGTGAAGTCTGATGTTAAGCTTCCTTTCAAGGTTATCCTGTTTTCTGGTCGCACCTACGATGTTGTGCGTATGTTAGTGTACTAGTCTTTAGTTTTAGGTTGGTTTGCTATTTGAATCTGAGACCTTGTCGGATTTGGACTGCTTGGAGAGGTTGTCGGGTTTGCTCATCACTTTCTCGCCTTGCTTGGGATATTTCTTCAGCTTCGAATCTGTTTTCTGGTGCGCGGTATGCAGGTCTAGACCGGCTCTGATGTGGGTGGCTACTTCTTCCATCGGATTTGGTGAAATATTCTTCATAAGGGTCCGGTGTTGTAGTGTCTTCGAAGGCCTTCTCTTTGTCCCTTGACGCCCTTGTCTACGATTATCTTAGCTTTGGCTTGTGCTCTAAAGTTGGATCGTGAACAAGATTTCTTTGACTTTCTGGAGTGTGGTGGTCTTAAGCATTGATGGCTAGTGTCTTCATAGTGTTTTCGGTTAGGATCTCCTTGCCTTCGTCTATGGTATTGACATCTATCCTCTGTGGCGTCATGTTGCTTACCGGGATTCGTATGCGGTAAGGCCTTGCTCGACCTGTGGTTTATTGGAGTATTGTCTTTGTGAAGCAATGATGCTGTGAAGTTGTGCTGTTCCTTGGTTTTTAACCGACGGGTTCTCCGGATTTCTTGGTAAGGAATTGTGGAGCTTTAGCTCAATCGCGATTGGTCTTTGAGTAGTTTGATTGTAAACCGAGTTTTTCTTCGTCGGCTGCTCGGGTGAAGATCAGTTATCTTGTAGCTTCCCTCAGTTGAAGCTTGTTCTTGAGTGGCTGGTGCTCGTAGTTCCGTATCGGAACTGTTGTTGGAGCCTTGCTATCACCCTAATAATTTAGACCATCATCGCTTTCTCTCTCATTCCGGCTTCCATCATCGTGGCTTCTCATTCTTGATACTTGTTTTTAACTCCAAAAGTTTCTTCTGATCTTGTTCCCTTCTTTATCAGTTGTTGTCTTGGTCCTTTTCTTGATTCCAGATAGTACTGTCTACTATGCTGGCTGTTGGCTCTGGAAGGGTTTTCATACCTTTGCCAGTTTTGTGTACTTCCAGTTTAAGTTTTAATATTAATCCACCAGATGACAAAAAAAAAAATAGTCAATAGACCCGACCAACAAATAAGACCCAACACACGCCTCTCAAAAACCGGTTCTAAACCGGCCAATCTCGCGGGTTTAGTATTACAATTTTGTCATATCTATCTCTCTCTCCCTAAATTCCTTTTATTATTTACAATGACACCCACTCTCATTTCACTCACATAATAGAACAACCATTTGGATTCTCATCACTAAACATGTCAGGAGCCCGCATATGAGCATATGGATCATAAGGATCTCCATACCCTTGGTACGGTTGTGGTGGTGTTGCTTCTTGTCCATACCCTTGTTGACCGTAACCTTGATTCGTATACGGTTCTTGTACATAGGATTGAGATGATGACTGACCTTGCATCATGTAGTGTTGACCGTAACCATGATTCGTATACGATTCTTGTACGTATCCTTGGTTCATATACGGTTCTTGAACATAGGATTGAGATGATGATTGACCTTGCATCATGTAGTGTTGACCGTACACTTGTCCTGGTGGGTAGTAATACATGGGCTGAGGTTGATAACCATAACCGCTATACTCCGATTTCTTCACATCCACCGTAGCACCACCGTCTGGGGCTACTTCTTTCTTCTTTTCATCACCACTTTCTTTCTTTTCACCAACGCCTTTGTCCTTCTTGTCCTCTCCAGCTTGAACCGCCGCAGCTACCACGACGGCTTCATCCTCTTTTTTCGCGGGAACGACTTCGACCTTGCGTTTAAGCTTCTCGTTGAGATAAGGAAGGAGTTGTTTAACGTCAATGATCCCATTCACTATCACCAAGTCCTTGGCGCTATCAATGGCCACTGTACTAACCCCTGTAAATAAACATCAAAACATTAATTCGTTATTAATGGAAATACTTAAACCCATATATTAGGCTAACGAATTCTTAGCTAACCATTTTATATTTTTCTCCACAAAAATAATAAATAAGGAAGCTACGTTATAGATGTAGTTTCAACCTAATTATAAAAGGATATTTAATCACCAACCTTATCACTTATTTTAATACTAAGAACGATTCAAATATGGATTTAAGGATATATAATAAACGCACCATTAATTTTGCTGACAATTCTTTTGATTTTGTGTTCGCAACCTTCACAGTGAAGTTTCGTCTTAAAAACCACCGTACTCTGCATCACATCAAATAAAATTACATCAGAAACAATGATCAGTCTTAATTTAAATAACAATAAACGAGTTTTAAAGTATTGAAAGTGCACAAACAGACCACCAAAGCAAATGGACTAAACGTATGAAACTTAAACATTACCTCTTTTGGTAGAGCAGGAGAAGGAGGAGGAGGAGTAGCTTTCTTCTCTGCTTCCTCTTTCTTCGGCGCCAATGCTGAGACGATTTCTACTTTTCTCTTGATTCTGTCGGCGACTTTATCTCGAACCGCCGCGGGATCTACGTTTCCGATCACCGTCAACTCGTCGGCTTTATAATCAATCTCCACATCTTCCACGCCTGAGAGAAGAATCAGAGAATCCGCGTTAGGTTTTTTTTCATAAAGTCGAATCCGATGATCATTAATTGCAGAGAGTATTAACAAAGATGATGATGATATACCTTTATGATGTTTCAAGAGGCGTTTGATTTTCTTCCCACAGCCTTCGCAATGCATATCAAGCTTCATCACCACGACGGTGACTGCCTTCTTCTCTCCTTCTTCACCCATCGGCGTTTTTTGATCTTTCCTTTTTTGGGGGAAGACTTTCGAATATGCTCTGGAAGAAGAATACAAAGAGGAAAGATATGATATATATATAGAAGCCGACGTGTATGATTAATGATGATGACGTGCATTTATCGACGATGATGTGTATAAACTATTCATCACATACGTAACACGAGGTCAGGGTTAAATAGGCCGCAGATATTATTTGTTTTTTTTTTTTTATTCATGCGCCTCGTGTTGGGCTGGCTCATTATTAAATGGGCCTTCCTTTCGTGAACCTTAAGCTTCCTTCTTTTCACACGATCTCTTTAACAAAAAAAAAAAGAGATCGGTTCAGAATTTATTAAAGTAAATTTAACAAAATAAAGTAATTGGCTTTATTTACCTATGAGAGTCAGTGTGGTGCGGACCATCTCTTCTTCCCTTTGCTTCTTCTTCTCGACATTACAACGCGACGAAGATTCTTGTTTCAGACAGGAGCTTTTTGTCCAATTGCAATCCCTTTAATGTGCAAAAACCCAAGTCGATTTTAAGGTTAGTAATCTTCTTTCTTTCCCTCAAAATCTTAACGAATATAACGAAATTATAGGGATTTTATTGTTAAATTGTTGCAGTAGCTGTTAGTGCGGGAGAAGAAAAATGACGACAACTATTGGGTCTAATTCTAATCACAACAACCGCTCTGACGATGGTTCTGTAACCAACAACAACAATAACCCTAGTAATAGGTCCTGGGGCACGGTGGTTTCAGCTCAATCCGTATCCACTAGTGAAAGTATGGGCTCGCCCTCGAGCAAGAGCGAGCAAACCACCACCGTGGCTACTACATCTGCTACCGACAGTGCCTTTATACAGCTGAATAATTTGGATATTCAGGGTGACGATGCTGCTTCTCAAGGACCTGCTTCTGGGTATGTAATACTCTCTTCTACTTTCACCTCTGTTCCTTGATTTGGTAAAGGTCTCTCCTTTTATGAGCTTAGCCTTGTACAATGTTTGTTTAGCTTTGCATAGTACAATGTTTGTTTAGCTTTGCATAGTGAATTTTATGAAAGAACTGCTTGATTTTTTATTTTTTTTAGCTTTCCTGATATGTTTAGTTTCAGAGACTTTCTATTGATTCAAGCTTGTCTCTAAATCTGCATCCTTGAATACTTATCTTTCTTATTATCTTTGCTCCGGTCACATAGAAATTGTATTAGGCTACTGTCTTTTGTGTGAGTTTAACTGATCATTAATCTATTGACAGTGTCAAGAAGAAGAAGAGAGGACAGCGTGCGACTGGTCCTGATAAAACTGGAAGAGGCCTACGTCAGTTTAGCATGAAAGGTCTCTCTCTCTCTCCCTCCGCCTCTTTTCTTCTTCTTCTTTCATCTAATGAATTGTGGATGATGATGCCTTCTAGTTTTGGCTATACATCTGATTGATCTTGTGTTCCTCTCAGTTTGTGAAAAGGTTGAAAGCAAAGGAAGGACCACTTACAACGAGGTACTGTAGTTCTCCTGCTTCACAATATGTCTGCCTTACAAGAAGATCCCTTCACTAGTGTCATGGAACTGTGTGTTTTAAGATCATATAATGGAATATCAATTTCTCCCATGACAAGTATTGTGTAGCTCTGTAAATACTGTATCTGACAGGGTGAAAGTACTTTCAGGTTGCGGACGAGCTTGTTGCTGAATTTGCACTCCCAAATAACGATGGTACACCCCCTGATCAGGTATGCGATTCTTCTATAGTTCATAACTTGAGAACACGTGCGATACAACTATGGTTCATATATGCGGTTCCTTCTTTAGACTATGATAGAGTTGCATCGTCTGAATTCAATTTTAAAACAGCAACAATATGATGAGAAGAACATAAGAAGAAGAGTATACGACGCTCTCAACGTCCTCATGGCTATGGATATAATATCCAAGGATAAAAAAGAGATTCAGTGGAGAGGTCTTCCTCGTACAAGCCTAAGCGACATTGAAGAATTAAAGGTTTTCAAACCCAACGTTCTGTGTTTGCTTGCTTATGTTCCAAAGCTCGTTTCCTGAAGTTGAGTTTGATTTATGCAGGCTGAAAGACTCTCACTCAGGAACAGAATCGAAAAGAAAACAGCATACGCCCAAGAGCTGGAAGAACAAGTAACAGACACCACTTCTTGATCTTCCCTTTCCTCTTACCTTAAAAGATTCTTACATGGCTCCTCTTCCTTATGTGTGTGTGAATAGTATGTAGGCCTTCAGAATCTGATACGGAGAAACGAACACTTATACAGCTCTGGAAATGCTCCTAGTGGCGGTGTTGCTCTTCCCTTTATCCTCGTCCAGGTAAACTTCACCAAAGCTTAGTCTTGGTTCGGTCATTATCTGATTGTTGTTGTTGTTGTTATACTCCACCAGACTCGTCCTCATGCGACCGTAGAGGTGGAAATATCAGAAGACATGCAGCTCGTGCATTTCGATTTCAACAGGTTAAAGAAACTAAAACACTCACATATGATCTCTTTTGTTCAGCCATTTACATGAACACATCTCTTCTCCCTATTTGCAGCACTCCTTTCGAGCTCCACGACGATAACTTTGTCCTCAAGACGATGAAGTTTTGCGAGCAGCCGCCATTTAACAACGCTCACAACAATAACAGCCAACAAACTAATATTCTCATGCTTGAAAACAATACCGAAGGCATTAGTACCGATCCAGTGCCACCGCCTCAGCCAGCGGATATGTACCAGTCTCATCCTCAGCTGCATGCTCAGCCACGTGTTATTCCTACGCCTGTGAATAACAACGACGCTGCTCAGGTTGCATCACCGCCTGTCTCGGTGAAGCCGGAGAAGTAAAACACAGCTGAAGCTCAACAGTCATTGTACAATATCTGTAAAAGTAAAACTGTAGTCTTATTAAGAAAGAAAAAAAAACTACCTGTTTTTTTTTTTAATTTGACAAAGAGCTTAGCGGTAAATTTGTACCGGTTTGGTAATACCAAATCTAGGATTGCTTTCTAAACCAGTTGGGTATTGCGAATTTGGTTTACATGATTCTTGGTTTTGTTCAATCGGAACCGGTGATTTAGAATTTTATTAACTATACAAATTGAATCAATCAGTATCCGGTTTTGGTTTAACCGAAGCCCGGTCCGATTGAACTGTTAAATAAAATGTGATCATTAGAGAAATAAATGTTACTTATTATGATTGATTGTTTCTCTTCCCTCTAGCCAGTGATAGATGCTGGCAACTTCGGAGTCCGACAGAACATGGCGACTTTGTCTTTTATCTCCTTGGCTTCCTTTCACAATCGGAGGAATCCAATGTTCTACCATCACCTTCATCAGCAGCAACGGCAACTTCTTTTTGTTACCCGTTTGCAGAAGAAGAACAATAGTTTCGTTTGTTTCGCTTGTTCCATCAAACAAACCAGGTTCGAAATTCAGACACGTTGTCGGTCACTGTTTTTGTGGTCGTGTTGTGTAATAAGTCTCCTTGAACCCGATTTACTTTTTGCAGAGTTCGTAAGAGAGTGAAGAGCAACGAGGAGCTTCGGAGTGAGATTCTGGAGTTCGTTGCTTCGGCTGGGCTTCCTCCAGGTCACGTGCCTTCCATGAAGGAACTCACTGCACGGGAAAGGTTCCGACTTTCTTAAATTTCCAGATTTAAAGTTGAATACTTTGCTAGAAAAATTCTTCTGATTTAGTTTAATTTATATATGTAGAGTTGATCTTGCAAACGTTGTCAGACGAAGAGGGTATAAGTTCATCAGAGAGCTTCTTGCAAGCTCTGAAGACTGTAATGAGCTTACTAGTCCAAGTGGCGTCTCTTTGGAAGATTCTTTAACAGGTCCAACGAGTAATGAGTTAAGAGTACCATAAAAAATGATTATGTAAGATAACTCTCTTCTTTTCTGATATATACTTATTTATCTGGTGTAGAAGGTCAGGACGAAGAAGCACTTGAATCTACCGAACCACCTTCAAGCAGTGAGATGTACTCTACTGAAACAGATGCTAGTGTCTCCCTTGATCAGAGAGCAGATAGTTTTCCAGAGGAAGTTGATGTAGGGAAGTCAAGTCCCGAGGCTGAAGAATGTGGAAGTGTGAGTCAAGAAGAATCTTCGTTGGCTGCAGTTTCGAGCATGGAAAGTTCCATTTCAGACTTGGGTGACAGTAACCATTCAGCAGGAATCACAGAAAGTAATTTACAGATTGAGAGCGTGGAGCTCAGTAATGTAGCTGACACTGAATCCTCTTCTTCCGAAGCTTCGACATCCGAAGATGATACTTTAAGCTCTTCAGAGAGAGAAGCTGACAATGTTTTGGTGACAGAGGAGGATGAGGAGGTCAATGATGTGGACGAGGATTCCTCTCTTGCCTATGATCATTACACCAGTCAAGATCTCAATCACACCGAACATGTTGTTGAAAGTGTTGCTACTGAATCCTTGTCTGGTGATAAGGATTGGATGTTAGGACTTTCTTCTTCAACTTCAAGCATAGAAGAAAAAACAACCAGATTTCTCCAGAACGGGTACTTAGATACAGTTGAGGATGGTATGTTTTATCTCCTAAACCCTATACTTTAAAAAGAATTGTCTTAACGCATATAGATATATGATGGCATGTCGTGTCAGCATCTTCATTATTGGTGCATGCTTTTGTAGAAAATCTCTTAACCCCATGGTGAAAAAATTCTAATTGATAATTGGAACCAGTTTCAGATAATGAAAGCAGTCCCGAAGAAACAACCAAAGGTGGTGAGTACAGTCATGGTGGTCAGAGAAGTGTGAGTGTGGCGCCAAATGGAAGTGCCCTAGCATATGAGGAGGTTACCTATGCGACAGAAGCTAATAACTCTCAAAGGTGAGTCTAATTACATAAAGGTCTAGTCTGTTGCTCTTGATCATTATTTTCGTTGTATATGTGATTCTGGATCTTTTATTCACAGGAATAGGGATCAGAGATATGGGAACGCTGAACTTGACAAGGATTCACATGATGAGGTGTTGACAGATCACTGAACTCATGTCTTAAGTTATTGAATAAACCTATTTTTTTCGTATACATGCTCATAGAACCTTGTCCTGAAATGATTACAGACAATGAAACGGGAAAATCAGGTTGAAATTACTCGGCTGAGGTTCATGCTGGTACATTGATTGCTTTATCTCAATATGCGGACCTGATAAAGTGAATTTTGCAAACTAACCTTGTTAGTAATGTATTGCATGATTAGCGTCAGAAAGAGCTGGAGCTGTCAAGGTTAAAAGAGCAGATTGAAAAGGAAAAGGTAAGCTACTTACTCTTCAGGAACATGTAATAGGCGATTGCTTGATATCATCTTATCCATCTGCATATGTTACTTCTTGTGCCTTTTTTTATAAGCAATTGGTATTCTTTTACTCGGATGATACTACTCTTCTTGATGTTTCTACAGTCTTTTATTCTAGTATAAGGTGATACTTGTTTATGTTCCTAATTCTCGAATTTCCTGGGGTTCAGCTGTCTCTTTCGGTTCTTCAAAGAAAAGCTGAAACAGAGATACAAAAGGCCCAAATGCTTGTCTTACAGAAGGATGTTGAGTTGCAAGAAGCCGAGGAAAGTCTCTCAGGACTGCAAGAGGTAAGCTTAGTTTTGTTTAATATACTTTAAAATAAATAAAAGTGAATTTGTCTAGTCTAGACAAGAGAGGTAAAGTGAATTTGTTTTCTTCAGGTTGAGATTGAATATTGTGGCGATGGTAATGTTGTGGAGGTGACTGGCAGCTTCAACGGCTGGGAACACCGAGTGGGACTGGAGCTTGAAGCATCCAAGTCAACCGGGTCAGTATTGGTTCCTGACTCGTTCTCGACTTTAAAGAGTGATCACTGTCTCTAGCTAGAAGACACATTTAGATTCCTTTTCCTCGAACACTGTGAAGGACTTTAACATTCAGGTGTATGCTTCTATGGTGTGTTTTACAGGAAACAGAAATGCTGGTCAACATTACTGTGGTTATATCCTGGTACATATGAGATTAAGTTCATCGTGGACGGTCAATGGATAACTGATCCCCAAAGAGATTCGGTTACAAGAGGACACATCACAAACAACATTCTCAAAGTAGACTGATGATCCTCTTGCCTTAACTGTTTTAGAGTTACGTTCAATCAAGAGCCTTGCAGATGGTAGATACCAGCTTAAACAGGGAAAGGAGCAGATCATGTAATCAACTTCTCCGATGAGCTCATGTATATGCTGTTTTGTTGTCTTAGTCTTAGAGGTAGTAGAGTATGTATAAAATTACAATTTCAGGTAATTGATTAAATAAATTTCTGAATCAAGTCCTCTAGCATTAAACCATCATCTTTATTAAACCGTTCATGAATCATAACAACGGATAAAAAGTAAAACCCTTTTGGGCTACTTTCCTACAAATTCCGTAATAATAAAAGTTGATAAAGACATTCAGTTTAAAGGTTCTCCCCGGTTTACTTCATCTCAGCGTCTACGACCGTTACATAGAAGCCACCTCTCAAGCTCGACCGGTAAACTAAACCTGTATCTATTTCATGTCTACGAATACACCTTCCTTGAACTTCTTGCGTAGAGCCTGTACGGCTGAGTCAATCCGTGCATTATCCTGTCGGAAAAAAGATAGAAGGAAACTTATGAGTTCTTTAAATATGAAGAAAGAAACAAAACCAGATCTTGTGTGTGTGAGTACCTTTCCCTTCAAGCAGATGATGATAGGACCTTGTCTGGATTTCCTGTAACACCCTGAGAAGAAGATTGTGGTTAAGACTTCAGATGCTCTGAAAGTTAAATGATATACGACAGGTCAAAGATTGTATACCAAGGTATATGTCCGGGAACTCGAGACCAAGTTTGGACAGAGGTTCTGCAACTTCAACCTGCATTTCAAGAAAAAAAACCCAAATCCAAAGTCACTCATCCCCAAAAGAAACTAGTAAAATTTTCTGCAAGTGACTACTCATATCTCCATGGATCTATCAAGCACTATGAGTCTTGGTTAAACACAGATTCTTGCATGAAAAGCGAAGAAAAAGCAAAGCCATGGCAAAAAAAAATGAAAAGGTGGAAAGGAAAGTAAATGTACATCTGTCAAAGATGTCATCAAGCGCCTTGACGCGTATAGCTCCAGGAGTGATGTACTTCCACCCAGTTTAGTTAGCTCGGTCAGACATTCCCACTCCTTCTCGAGCTCCTCGGTGTTTGTAGCAGCAAGAACAATCACATTGCGGCACTTTATCTACAGATATTGAATCAGAGATCAAATCGGTATTGATGGAGAATACTATTTTTTTTCTGTTAAAACCTACCAATGGTACCGAAAGCTTTTCATGATGCAGTAGTTCAGTAATTCCTTCCGGTAGCTGAGCCATCTGAAAAGACAAAAGCAACTTATAGCTATTTTGACTCAAGATATATAAATATATTAAAAAGGTTATTCTCAAGACAAAACTCACTTCATTCCTGTCACCTGTGCAATGCTCGCTGATAAGATGCCTAAGATATTCCTCAAACTCTTCATCAGGTGCCTGTAAAATCGACTTTATTAGCTTCTTACACTACAACTGGGTGGTGATTACTTTCAGTTATTGACACTCAGATGCATTGAGATGTTATGGCATTTATCAAACTGTCTTAACCATGAGCCTGTGCAAGAAAATGAAAGAGATACGTACCAGGCGAACCCCAAATGCCTTAGCAACACCAGCCAGAGTAACATCTGAATGCAAAGGGCCAACTCCTCCATATATAAATACCTCCAAAAAGCATCAAGCACATGTAATCTGTCAGTTCTCTCCTTGATTTTATGATGATCTATTTAACGGACTTACCATATCACAGATAGACCTTTGGCGATCAACTTCCTCGGATACAGAATCAATCTGATTAAAGAAACACAGTGAAGCGTTAACAGAGATAATAAACAATCTCTACATTCTCTGGTTGATGCAACGAAGACAATGAGTAAAAATCTCACTAACATCATTCCGAAGAACAGAAGTTTGTTGCACCGACCAACCAACAGAAGTCAGCTTTTTACAGAGAGACAGTCCTAACTGATCTTCAACAGTGCCAGACCTGAGCTATGGAACATATAAATGGGTTGGAAGAAGTTCACTGCACCTACTAGTTGTAAACAATCAACCAGAGACTTTATAATAAGAAATTAGTGACTTACAGAATCTCATCGCCAACGGCAATGACTGAGGCCAAAAGCACCTCATGTTTTTGTGAATCACTTCCTACGTCGTTCTTGGTTGAAGCATTTTTCTTGACTCTCCCTGCCCTCTCTAACCTCCCATCAGAAAGCAAATAAGCAGGTTTGAATTTCTCTTTGCTGCTGGTGTCGTTGACAGACAATAACGCGTTGGGGACAGTATCATGAATACTCCCAATTGATGTATATCTGTATAGTGACACACCATAAGACGAATCGGGCAATAACAATTCCTTATAAAAAGTGAAATTGTGGGGGAGAACTTGTACCCCTGGTCATAGAGACTGCAATACTTGACCTTGCAAGTTAGGAGAAATGCCCAAACATCTCTGCATAGGCAAACATTAAAAATAATCAGAAACCAAAGTTGCTTTAGTTTCCAAAATTTCAAAAACCTTTTATGGGTTAGACTATATCTTATTTTGGCTGTAACTGTTACAGTGAGCAAAGGGATACCTGTAAGACCAATCCAAAATAGGATTCACCCTCATAAAGGGAGGCCATCCAGGGGAACTAGGAGAGAATTGCTCTTGACCAACCTGAAATAAATAAATCAATGACAATCACAATGATCAAAACTTTTCACAAGTTCTACAAAAATAGTTGCATATGAATCTTGAAGCTAACCGCAGTAGGATCACCAATCCTGACGCCAAGAAAGATTGCTCTGATAGGGTTAGCTTTTAACAATGCCTCCAACCCGGATTTGAAATCCTGGCGAATGATGTCAAGCTGGATACCGTAACTGCCAATACATAGAATGAGATGATTAGCCAACCAGAAGAAAAAAAAAGATCATTCTAGGAACACACACGGTAGGAGTTCTCACGTCTGAGCTGCATCATATGTGAAAGCATTGATTTCAGTGAAGGCAGAAGGGCTTTCAAAGTATATGGTCCGGACTGGAAAACTTGATAGGCCTCCATTAGAACAACTCAGCTCTTTCTTATGCAAAAAATAACCGGCTCTAAGAAGGTGCAGTAACACCTAAGATCATGATCAGAGTAGAGTCCCTATTATTACTCAGGAAAATAGAAACAAATCAAAACATGAGATGTTTGGAAAGAAACAAAATTAACTTACAGTGGAATCTTTTCCTCCATTGAAACTAAAGGCGACCTCTTCAATACTGCAGCAAGTCAGACAGAGTTTCAAGAATCATTAAAGTAGATTTGCATTAAATGATGTTGACAGTTATCAGCTAATCTCAGACACACACACACACACAGTGATCAAACAAGAAATGAACAGAAAGCATCATTAATTTTCAAACAGTAGAAAACATTATTATTACAAATATTCCAAAAGCGTGGAATCATCAAAAGTAGCAAACTTGGATTCATCTACAATCAAAGTGCATCCAAGTTTCTTTGGTCAAAGTTTGCAAGACAAATGAATCTGAAGATCAAAGACTTTGGTGAAGTGAAGATAGAATAGAGAGAACTGACGAGTAAAGGGAGAGAGCTCGTTTGATGACGAAGATGGCGTTGTTGTACTTGGTCTTCAACCTCTTATCGTCGCTTTCTCCGATCGCTTTGTCGATCTCCATCTCTTCTCTCCTGTGGCAAAAGTCAAATGCTTTGAAATTTCAAATCAGATTTGAGAGAGTAATGTAGGAGCTTTACCTTTATTATAAGATTGCTGGAGTCTGGAGATGAAGAGAAGATTTTCCTTCTTCTTCTTCTTCTTCTTCTTCTTCTTTGAATAAAGAATAAAAATTGGAACTTTATAGATATTCTATTCTATTGCAAAGCTCAATCTTTTTATTGCCACACCCCATTTATCTTAAAACCCCACCCAAAAAAAAAAATAAAGGAAAATTTGAATATTGACAAAAGAAACAGAGAAAGACAAAAAGCTTGCTCACTGTAAATTTTCCTTGCAACTTTGTTTCCTGCATAGAGAGATCTATTTAGTATTTACTTTGTACTGAGAGCAGAAAGATTCACTGTTATTCAGTAATTACATAGATTAAATATTGTATTATTTAATCATAAGAGCAGTAACAGAATCATTGAACTTGTTCTTTAAACTGAATCATGTTCATATACACTGCACCTAATAATTACCAAACGCCTTTTATCAGCTTTGATTAAATACAATCATAGTTTATAACCAATGAAGTTGCTGCATGTCATTACATCTGCAGGCTTTTGTCGACATTATAAAGTACTACATTATAGCAAAAAAAAAGAACTTATTGAATATAATTTGCGCTTAATTATATTATTAGGTTAATAAGTTTCGTTTTAAAGGGATTGTCGAAAGAATGGTTATGAAGAAAAGTCAAGGTCAACGATTTTGTTTTTATTGAAGACTTTTCTTTGGGCAACTCTGAGTGATTGGGAGACTCGCAGTGCGTTCAACACGTTTTCTTACTTCATCTCCTCATGTTCTTTGTAGTATTCAATCATGTTGTAAAGAAAAGTAACAACATTTCATAGAAAAAAAATATCTAACATTTAACTGGTAATCAATCCGTTAGATTATACGGTAAACATCATTCCATCACACCTCATGTAGAACCGTTTACACAAAAACATGGTCCACTCTTTGTCTGTAACATAAGTGGATTAGTAGAGCCTGTAACTAAAATTCTGTACCAAGCAAAGAATACTGAAGATCCCAAACTTGAGTTACCTAGTCGAAAAGACAATCCCCGTGCCAATAATCAACTAGAAAATCCACCATTTCCTGCAAACAACCAAGTTTAGGATACTACCAATGCAGATAACGAAGAAGGTCGTTCTTGAATAAAAAAACATGGTTCGAAAATTTAACAACAGTTGAATTGTAACCAACTTAAGAAGAAAACGAAAATGTATTTGGAGTATTGTTTGAAGGAACTCACAGCTAGAGGGATGGGCTTGTGAAAGGGAGTGTGGTTGTTTAGAAGCATCTCTTCATAAGTAGCGTTGAAGCTACAAAAATAAGATTTCAAGAGTATTACTTAATAATATATACATGTAATAAACATGAAGCTTTGCAGGTTTCGTATGTACCTTATAACAGGTTCCATGGGCAACTCCGAAGTCCTTTTAGACGGATCTCCAACCCAATTCTTTCTCATCTCTTGCCATGCAATCTCAGCTGCAAAAAACCAAAAAAAAAGGGAACCACAGTTTTAAGTAAGATCCATGTGTGTTTACAGTTACACATTCTTCTAAAGAAAGTGAGCCAAGAGAGGAGCTATGAGAACTTTAGCCTCAACCTGACACTAACAACCAGTTCCCTTACTTGTCAAAGAAAAGGAAAACTTTGTTCAATGCTTACCATGGTTCACAAAGTTCTTCTCAGACGATGTCTCTTTCTCATTGCTCAAAATGATGGCGGAATCATAAGCGTCTTCCATCGTCAAACTGAATGCACAAACAAGATCACATTATAAAGGGCTATTGAAGAATATACATTATGCAACAAACCTAGGCATTCTAAGTAATCATTACACATCATCATAACACCTTTTCTCATATTCGTAACAGCAAGAATTGATTCTCTTAAGTCACAATCAGATTGACAAAAAGATAAGATGAAACTTGTTTAAGGGTTTTGACAACGGAGAATGAGGATATAGAGGTGCTTCGATTCTAATTACGTATCCGAGAAAAGAGCTCGTAAAATCAAAAAGCAGGACAATCGAGAGAAAGAGATGACCTTTGGTTTTAATTGGGAGCTTCGATGAGCAGAGATTCGACGACGGCTTGAGAAAAACCTCGCCGACCACAGCTTGTCTGAAACAGAATCTAATGCAACTTGTTTTACTTAATTTTTTATTTATATTTTCTTTTAGAACATTTGATAAGTAAATTATTACTAATAACTATAAAAAACAAGACCGACCTTAGCTCAGTTGGTAGAGCGGAAGACTGTAGTAGTTGCTGTGATCTTTAGGTCGCTGGTTCGATTCCGGCAGGTCGGACTTTTTTGTCGATTATCAAAGCAAATCCGCTATGCGATTTGGAGGGTTTCAAATTAGAAAAAGTTAAAAAAAAATATTGCGGTGAGCGTGGATCGAACACGCGACCTTCAGATCTTCAGTCTGACGCTCTCCCAACTGAGCTATCCCCGCTTGTTGATATTTATAATGTATAGTTTTATAAAAGTAAATTTATCGTATCAACTTAATGGTGTTGGAACATAGCTTTTGTGTGGTTAGTAGTTGTTCTGTTTAGATACAGAGTTATGTCTGAAAAAACATTCTGACTTTGTATGAAGATGTGCATCATAGTGTAGTAATTGTGCTGTGTTTTAAAGGGATGAAGAGAGGAATTATGATGGGCATATAGCTGGGTCGCTCACTATGCAAGTGGCTCCTTTGATGACAGGATCTCTCATCTTGTTCAAAATGTCAAGGACAAAGACACACTTGTCCGTTTACTGGCCTTTTGGGTTTTGTCTGTTTACTGGCCGTCAAAGCTACGTTTAATTTCTTCACGGCATCACTTTCTAAAAAGGTAATTCTAACGGAGTAGTTCGCAAACGCCGTCAAAACCTTCTGGCTAAGTCAGAGACTTTTTTTTTTTTTTGTAGTTTTCTTTTTAATTTTCACAAAGTCCACATCACATTTTCATCTCTCATCAGCGATTCAACTTCCGGCGAAATCCCCAATTCTTGAGGCAAGAGCCCTAATCTCAATATGGTAAGAGCTGTTTAATTTGGTTGTTCGATTGATCTTTGTTTGTAAATCATGCGGTTTCTTTTTCGGATTGATTGAATCTATGAAGATCCACACAGGTTTGCATAATGTGTTTGGTGCCGCTGTTCCTCGTCCCGCTCATCAATCTACTCCCCCGGATCATCGATTTCTTAATGGTAATTGGATCGTGATTTGTTTGTAATCTTCGAAAGTTTAAAACTTTTTTCTTAATTGGAAGGATGATCAGATTCATGGGCATGAAGTTAATTTGTTTTTTTTGTTTTTTTTAATTTGCTTGAGCTGGGCAAAGATGCTAGCAATGTTTAAATCTTAGTGTGGCATATTCATACCAATTTTGATTTTTGTAGACATTAGACAGACTGTTGTAGGTGGATGTTTTAGTGGATCTTATTACAGTTTTAGATGTCTTGGTCTGATCCTTTTTGTTGATTTTCTTGGGGGGTATTGTCTTAATAGGCCAAAGTGTATGGATGGCTCGGATGGGAGTACAGGAAGCCAGCGAGAGTTCCTCCAGCTTGTCCTTTCAAGCCGAACGACAACAACTCCACCAAAGTAAGCGTAGAGATTTATTTACTCACTTCGTTTGGTCAATGAAAGTTTGGATGCTTCTGTTTATGTTTTACATTATATTTCAACTCAACGATATGCCATAATCCATTAGCTTCCATGAACTTTATTATACTTTAATGGTTGATTGCCTTTGAATCTGTGTATGACATTTTGTTATTACAGGTGACTGCTGAAGCTGGGAGTGAAGGTAGAGAAGAAACAATAGCTAAACCAGTCCTTGCGGGGGAGAGTGGCGGGGTTAAGCAGGATTGAAGGCTTGAATCCTCCTTTTCAAATAACAAGCTTTTGATATTATGTGGATAAGAGAAGAGCCTTGTGAATGAAATTTTCACAAATCATGCTTCTTTTCTTCAATGGTTATTATTATCACACAGAATGTAGAGAATATATATTATAATTTGAAAAGATTTGTTTATCACCAGTAGTCCTCTGTTTATTTGATTTCATCATCACAAAATCTAGTGATAACCACTCGGTCACTATATAAAGTTCTTTTAATCTTTGTTTATTCACTGAAATATTATATATTGATCATTACATTATACATTGATGGGATACAAGTTTAGAGAACTAAGCTGGAAACAATGTTCCCCGGAGACATAGCCCTAAGACAGGGAGCCAAAGATGAAACTGATAGCAATCCACAACAACATTATAACCAGCAACTACTCAACTCCTTGGGAACCAAAGAAACAGACGTTACCAAAGAACCAGTGAAAACTTCAAACCAGAGACCTCCTTTAATGAAATACCTATCAGTTGAATAAGAGAACCTTTGCTTCAGTCTCAACCTCTCTAAGCGTTGCAATTATTAAAATATTCTCCTCCTTTTTTATAACTTTGGACGTCTTAAAATGATATACATATACTCCGGTCATTTTTGGTAATGCTTATTCTTTTTATTTGATTTGGAAATTTTACATTTTATAATAAAGTAAAAACTAACATATATTTTACCAACAGCCAAAAGCTACACTAGGCCTCAGGACCGGAGCTAGGGTTTTAACCGTCCTCAATGGAACTTCGTATCGGTAGAAAGTACCGGCTCGGACGTAAAATCGGAAGCGGCTCGTTCGGAGAGATATACATCGGAACCGACACACAGACCAACGAAGAGGTCGCTATAAAGCTAGAAAGTGTAAAAACTCCACATCCACAGTTGTCACACGAGTCCAAAATATACAGCATTCTACACCTACAAGGTGGTGGGATGATTCCAAACATGAGATGGTACGGTGTCGAAATGGACCAGTACAACGTTCTCGTGATGGATTTGCTCGGACCGAGCCTCGAAGAACTATTTAGTCACTGCGACAAGAGGTTCTCGTGATGGATTTGCTCGCTTAGGTTTGATGATAAGCCGGATTATGCGTACTTGAAGAGACTATTCGGTGACCTTTTTATTCGTCAGGGTTTTCAGTTTGATTATGTGTTTGACTGGACGGGATCATCATCATCATCAAGACGACTTGTGGGATCAAGTAGTCGTGAACCATTCAGTGGTAGTGTGATCAATAGTATTGATGTTTTGCGGATAGATGAAGGCGGAACCTAAAGGAAAAGTCTTCTCAGACTGATTCATACACGAAGCTTTAAGACAAACGGGTAATTAACTTGTCTCAATCTTCTTGAGAGTTTTCGAAGGTTGGAGGTTAACGTTGTCTATGGTTCTATACGAAAAGGGATATATATTACAGATCAATTAAGAGAAAAACGATCATAACATTATGTTATAAACATCTAAGCAATGATGTGGTGGTCATGGATTATTATCTTCTGTGGTGGTTATTCGCATAGGGGTCAACTTCTTCTCTGGCTATCTCCGCCATCAGAGTTCTCAGTGCTCCGACCACAACTAGCTCCTCTTGTGGTAATGGTCGTAAAGTAAGAGCGATAAAGACTTAGTCATCTTCATGGCTCTATAGTTGATTACCTTTACCACATGAAATATTTATCCCAAATGGTAGTGCCTAGTACGCATTATACTTCTGTTTTCTTATTTATCAATGTCAAAATCATTCAGGTGTTTCGATGCACCAACTTTAGCATCAAGACATGATTGATGAAGTTAAGATATAGGTTTCTATCTTAGATCTAATGGAGCTTATCAAGATATTTTTGAAGATTTACCAACAGGCAATGTCGTTTTGTATTTTTTCAGTATTTAATTCATTAGTGCTGATAGGCCCAAGTTTTAATGTCATAAGAGAGTGAGATGTATAGAAAATGGTAACGTCTCGCTTGCATGATTTTATTTGTTTTTCTGTCACTCTCGTCTACGATAACTTCTTCACAAATCACGATAGTAAATCATACGAAAGGTATTTTTATATAAATTATCATGTTTCGTTTACTAGATCACATTTGTATGTACAAAATTCTTACACATGATGATAATATATTTAATTTTGTCTTCTGAGCTATTTAAATTCGTAATTTACTTTTATTTTCATTAGATGATCGGTCTCTACCCTACCCCTAGATGATTCTTGCAACGACTCCATAACTGTTTGTGGAAAGTCTTGTTCAAAAGTTTTATGTTTAAACAAATAAGTTTTTTTTTTTTGTTAAGATGATGAATGGTCGATGATTAATTGATAATGCTGATGATTAAAAAAGTATATGCCTTGCTTGGGGTGAGTAGTGAAGCTATAGCTAGTTGGCAAGTAATGGGTACTTCTTTTGGCGGCCAAGCAATTCTCTAAACAATTCGTCTTCTCTCACACACACAATACTCAACGCCAAGACTTAAATATGTGATTATAAAATTGTGATACTACCTCTACAATACACTCAAAAATATTCTTATTAGTAATCTATTATATATTAGTAACACGTTATCAATGAATAATAGAGCTGTGGACAACTAATTGTGTGGAGTTGGATGAGTAAAAGTTGGATATCAATCCATCTCTAATGAACTCATCATTTTTATTTTTATTTTGAAATGTTTAGATAATTTTTTTTTTCTAGTATCACCAATGAACCGTTAAGAATATCGGCATAAATCACTCCTCCCCGTTAAAGTTAAACTAATAGCCTTTTGATGTCCAAAAAGAACTTATAATTTCGAAGACTAATTTCTTAACAATTTGGTAAAAGTTTCATGAATCACGAAACTTTTCTTTTCCAAATTTATAGATTGTTGCCACCAAGTTATTGATATACTACAAGATCCTATAGGACAATATAACTAACTGAAATTAAAAACTAAGATAAAGAGGTTACTTCATCACATTTTATAATGATTGGATCAATTAATTGAGTGACAAAAAAAATTATTACCTTAGAAAGAGGCGCAAACATAGGAAGAGTGATATTATGGGTTTGATTGGTTGAACTTTAGTTTTGGCTTACAAATATTTTGCTGTAGAATTTTTTCTAAAAACAAAAAAAAAAAATCTCTAAAAAAACTTATAAACCAACATATTTCCTTTTATATTATTTTGGTTATAGATTCAATTTTAAGAATTAAAACATTGTTTTAAAAAAAAACTGTAAAATGAAAATGGGCGTCAGTTTCTACAACTTCCACCAATCAAAACGCCTATATAACTCGATTTAACATATATCATTATAATTTAATAACTATGATCATGATTCATAATTGCGTGTATAATTGTGGGTTGGCTCAACTGCACATGAACTGCTCAGCCCCTAAAAAACTATTACCTTTTACTTTCTAATTAATTAACTTAATCAATTAATGAGTTAGTTAAGTTCAGTGTACATATATTCACAATGATTAGCATAATTATGATAGTATGTATTGTATGTGGAATTGTGTTTCAATGTTTAAGGCATATATGCATTTTAGTGGGATATGTCACATTTGGATTCAAAGCTTTGATGTAATTACTCTACAAATCACGTAGAGTTTGCATTAAAGTCAACAAGGAGCGAGACAAGTATAAACACTTTGAATATCTTTGATAAGAAAGTAATGGTTGTGGAAGCTGACGACATTGTGGTCTTTGAGGGTACACATGATCAATGGCGCGTGGCTGTGAGGAGAATGTTTTACTCTGGTGAAGTGCTTGAAATTGCTTATGATGAGAGACGATCCTTACATTTATGTCTCTTTACAACCTTGGATATACAATTTAAGTGATTTGATTAGAATTTGTTCAACCGAAGACACGCGATTTCTCATTGAGAACCAAAGATGTTCTCTAGAGATGTATAAGTAAACCATGTTTGTGTTACTACTTCAAGTAGATATAATTTATTGAAAAAAACTTAGATGTAATTTATTTTGGTATGTTGATGGAATTGCGTTGTTGTACTATTGATATATGTTGTGTGTTGAGTGTTGTATTTGTGGATAAACCATTAAGAATGGAGTGTAAATGATACAAACATAAATATTTATACAAGCATACTTAGAATGCATAACAATGAAGCAACAAAATGTATTGATATATGTAGAAAAACAATACAATTTATTATTTCTTTCCTAATTCTTTTTTTTAGGGAACACTTTTAACACTTTTTGGAATTTGTCCACTCAAATTATAGAATGACACTAAACAAGAAAAAAAGTATAATAAGTAAACCATGCTTGTGTCACTATTTCAATTAGATTTAATTTATCCATCAAAAAAATTCTGCATCCAAATGTTTGTTATTAGCTAGTAGTACCCAAAATATTATAATTATAAGGATGAAATGGAGAAGTTTTCATGAGTGATTAAATTTAACAAATACCAACTAAATTCAAAATTGATCCATAACAAATACCAAATAACAAACTTAACCAAATAAAGAGAAAATTAATTTAAAATAATAGATAACACAAGAGGAGAGAAACAAGTGGTTGTTCCAGGCTTGCAAACCAAAACTTCCAAAAAGGAATCCTTCACCAAAAGTTATTTGGGGGTTTGCTTCTTTTCTCATCCTTTCTCTTACCCTTCATTACATATATACTTTCTCTACAATAGTGCTGTGTATATAAACAAATATATCACAAACTTACATATAAACAAAGCCCACCAAACACTCTTTGATACTTCTCTCCTTAAATATAGCTCTCTTGTGTTCTTGAAACAGAGCCAAATAAAAAAAACGGACGATCATGACAAGTGTTCATGAGGAGATGCGTCATGTACTCCTCATCAAAGGCAAACGCACCAAACGTCAGCGATCTGCGTCTCCTCATATGAACGCAGAAGCAGTGTCTGGCGTTTGCAGCGAGGAACCATCACTGGAGGCAAGAGAAGAAGGAGCTGGTGAAGTTGAGTTCCAGGGAGCTACGGAGGAAGACCAAGACATGGCGAACTGTCTGATGTTATTGTCACAAGGACACAAAGCAAATGGCAGTGGAGATCATTCGTCCACGCACAAACTTGATTTCTTGTGCAACAAGAAACCAGTAGCTTCTCTAGGTTTAGGGCTAGAGGGTGTTTACCAGTGCCAAACGTGTGACAAAAGCTTCCACTCGTTTCAAGCGCTAGGAGGGCACAGAGCTAGCCATAAGAAGCCTAAACTCGGAGCAATCGTTCTCAAATGCCACGAGAAGAAATCTTCATCAGCTTCTGCGGTTGAAACGGCCAAAGGAAGCTTTCTTTCTCTGCAAGTAACTAGCAGTGATGGTAACAAGAAACCTGAAAAAACACATGAATGTTCGATCTGCAAGGCCGAGTTTTCTTCAGGACAAGCCTTAGGTGGTCATATGAGGAGACATAGAGGTTTAATAGTAAACGCAAACGCTACTTCAAGTCATCATCAAGAATCTATACGGCCAAAGAACTATCTGGAGTTGGATCTGAATCTTCCAGCGCCAGAAGATGAATCCAAGTTCGTGTTTGCGTCCAAAGATCAGATTATTCTCTTCACGACCGCGTCCAATTCTTTAATTGATTGTCATCATTGATCAAGTAGTTCTTGTAATAACTCTTTAACCTTGATATGTTATCTAAATATTGATTCATGTAATTTGACATTGATTGAATTTAACTTCAAATTATTTTATTCTTTACTCATTGCTTGATAATTAGCACATTTCTAACAAAACAAATCATCGAAATAGAAAAGTATATAATATAGTAATATGTAATACTTGACTTTGGGAGAATGATTAAAGATGCTGATGAGAGGTTTGTTACTTGGAGAGTGGAAGAAGCATGTGACGATGACTTTCATATAAAGTCACTTCACTTGCGTATAGTGACGCATGACCTTCTTTTTTCAGGCTGTCCCAACAGCAAACGGTTAAGCTTTGAACTTATATAAAAAATCAAACTGTTGTAGTGTGTATATAAAACTTGCGTAACAGTTTCATTGAAGAAACATTTGATAGGGTTTATTCACTCTATTATATGATTTTTATTACAAATCTCATTCCAGAACGCAAAAGATGAACAACATGAATCTCACACATTTACAGAGACACTAAGCATTATATTACACACAAGAGAGGCAACCTCAGAGAGAAGAATCAGATTGAGTTTGTAATACACAAAAGAACCATTCGAGTTTTTTGTATGACATAGATTGGTCTCATTAGCTGCAACATCCAGCTTGAGGAGTAGTCTGGTGTTCTGTTTTCTGCTTCAAGATGTTTCTCTTCACAGCACTTGATCCCTCTTCCAAAAGACTAGGTACCTCCATTATCTGTCTCATTCACAAAACATTCTCTGTTATATATATAAAATCCTTCTCCTTTTGAATCTAAACCTGTTTATGATCTTTACCTTCAACGCCAGCTCTTCGAAACACTGCTCTACGTTTTGACGAGTTCTAGCACTACACTCAAGAAACATGCACTTGAGTTCTTTCGCTAGAGCGATCCCTTCTTCTCTGCTAACTCCTCTCTCAGATTCCTGTAATCATCATAAAAATGTTTCATCAATAACCAAACCGAGAACCAAGGGGTTGTGTAGTTTTTGGTTTGCAAACTCACTCTATCAACTTTGTTCCCTACGAGCATCCTAACGCAATCTTGGTTAGTGGAGTAAAGCTCAATCTCCTTGCCCCACACATCTACTAAGTTTGTAAATGTCTCTCTTCTCGTCACATCATACACTGACATTCACCAAGAAACAACTAAAACAGATTACAAACATGGAGATAGATCTCTTTAACCTCATGTAACTGATTGATATGATGATGGGACGTTACCGAGAATGATTCCTTGGGCGCCTCTGTAGTAAGAGCTCGTCAGTGTTCTAAACCGTTCCTGTCCCGCTACAAACAAGAAAATCAATAATGCTATATAAGAACCATTAGTTTCCATAAATAAACTTTTAAGTAAACAATCACCCCACCTGTGTCCCATATTGTGAGTTTCAGTCTTTTTCCTCCTACTGTCAACTGTTTGATCTTGAAATCAACACCTAATTTAGGTAATAATTAGGTTAATATCAACAAATTATAAACAAGTAGGGTTCAGACACAACACAATTAACATACACCAAACCAAACTAAGAGACCAACCAAGAACTCATTCTTCAGACAGATTACTACGATCATCAAACAGAGAATTTTTCAACACAAAGCAGACATATGATCATTTAAAAAAATCAAGCTCCTTCAGACAATGGAAACTACTGTTTGATCAAATGACACACAAATGTAACATCTTTTCTCGGTTGAGAATCAAAGAGAGAGACAAAGACAAAAACTAGTTACCAATGGTAGGAGCGAGATCTTCAACGGAGGTGGAAATGAAGCTGACAAGCAAACTGCTTTTGCCAACACCAGAATCTCCAATCAACAAGACCTTAAACGACAGATCGTATCCACTTTGCCCTGAAGACGACCCCATTCTTCTCTAAAAGAACAAACTTTCAATCACAAAACCCACTTAGATACTTGCTCGATCTGTAAGAAACCTTACGAGGGAAAGAAAGAAGAAGCTAGGAGAAGAAACCCACGAGAAGATCAAATCAAATCCAACTTATTCAACAACTTAATAAAAAGGCGATTTTTTAATTAATAAAGAATGCGAATCTCATGTAGCTGTCTGTTATGCTAATGATGATGATGCTTAGCTACATTCTTCTTTCCTCAATTTTATAAGTCGAAAAAATGTGGAATTTTTATTTCCCCGTTTATGATGCTAACCAAATTTGAATTTAAAAAAAAAATGTGGATGAAAGATTTTATTCGAAGAAGACAAGGAACACGCCTGACAGTAACCTTTGGTCTTTGCTTTCTCTCCCGTCACTTTACTTCACCCAAACGTCTCTGTTTTGGTGGTTTCAAGTTTTTTCTTCCAGCTTCTTTTGTAGACGCGTTGCGTTTCAGACTCGCGGCTGCGTTTGCCCTTGCAATATTTGGTGGCAAAACAGTTAGGTTTGGCGGGTTGTAAAACGCAATTCAGCATTATTAGGGAAGACTAGAAAGTATATTATGTAACGTATAACTACAATGATTAAAAGTTTAGTCGCCGATGGAACCAATTATTTCGTGTAAGCACCTTTAAGTAGAGAATTATTTGCTAAATACTTTGATTATTAAACTAATTTTTTTCCGGAGAGTTGATCAAATGAAGAAGTCGTTTTGTTTATAGAGTCGGCGATTACTAATTGGTGGTTGTGGGAGTCAAACGTGGCCTTCCTATGCTGTCAGCCTACTCCCTGCAAAGCCCCACCTCCGACCGATGCCAATGTTCACGCGCAAAGTGAGTGTGTGTGTATTCAACGATCTCATACTGATGTTTATATGTTCTCCAAATTTTCCATTTAATAAAAGTAGTAACCCAGTAAACTGATTGTTGCAATTTTCAAGAATTTAGAATTATGATGTTATTTTTTTCTCTATGATAAATATCGAATAAAAATGTGAGAGTGGTGTCCAAGGTTTTAGGAACACAATGAGTGAAGGAAAAGACATGAAAGGTAAAGGTATATTAGGAACCTTTGATGGCCTAACCTTTTTTTTTCTTATTTTCCTTGGAATTTAAATATTTATCAATTGAATGTTTAATTTGTGTCTGTGTTTGGTGTTATTTCAATTCATTGGAGGATAGAACTGGTTTGTCAAATTTAACCCACCAAAGTTCCTAGTTGTTGGAAGCACAAAGTGCTAAGTTGAGTAAATATTATCTTGAAAACCGACTACAACGTTGTTTTTGAACCGGACGAAACAATAGAGGTCGATTTACATTCACATTTCATCTTTTCCTTCTCTTTTGTTGCTGCTACGGATTCCAAGTACTGAAAACCCACATGAAAAACAATAAAAATAATTGGATAAGCAAATCCAATTAATGATTAGAGCGTGAATTAATAAATTACCTTTCTAGTGGTTCTTCCAAGGTCCCCTTAATTAACTTGATGCATAGATATCACTCACTTCCACTTCTCTGGAGTGCGCCATGAACCTTGGTCGTTTTCACTGCGTTCAGAACGTAATTTCCACGAGCTTTCAACTCCGCCCCTGGTGTAGCAAAATCTCAATCACCCGTTATGATAATATAGTAGCCCGCCAAACTGCCTCTTGATAAAGCAGTCCATATCGCCATAGCCTATAAGATGTTCAAGATAGCAGCTCTTCGTTTTAGCTATAGATTCAATTTCAAAAATTAAAAAAAATGCTTTAAAAAGGCTGTAAAAATGAAATGGGTGTTGGTTTATATAACTTCCACCAATCAACTCCTATGTAACTCATTTTAACATATATCATTATAATTTAATAACTATGATCATGATTCATAATTGTGTGTATAGTTGTGGGTTGGCTCAACTGCACATGAACTGTCCGGCCCCAAAATTAGATTAGTTTTTACTTTCTAATTAATTAATCAATTAGCTAAATTAAATGTACATAAATTCACAATGATTAGCAGAATTTTGATAGATGTATATATGTGGAGTTGTGTTTCAAAGTTTAAGGCTTATAAGCATTTTAATGGGAATATATCACACTTGGATTCAAAGCTTACTCCGATGAAGGGCTTGAGATTTATGAGAGGCAAAACCACTATAATTCTAAAAATCATTCAAACCATATTCTCCAATACTATGGTATTGATGTCATCAATTCTTACATTTATGTCTCTTTATAACCTTGGACATGCACTTTAGATTACTTGATTAGATTTTGGTCAAGTGAAGACACACATCTCTCATTGAGAATCAAATGTGTTCTCTGGAAAAAAATTATTAAAGAAAATAAGTGTTGGGAAGCCAAAATAAAGCTTAGATGTAATTTATTTTGGTATTTTGATGAAATTGTGTGGCGTTGTGTTATTGCTAATGTTGTGTGTTAAATGATGTATTTGTGGATAAACCATTAAAGATAGAGTGTAAAGGATACAAACATATTTAGAATACATAACAAATGAAGCAACAAAATGTCTTGAGAAAACTTAATACAATTTATTTTTTCTTTCCTAATTTTTTTGGAACATTTTTTTTTGGAAATTATCCACTCAAATTATAGAATGACGCTAAGCACGAAAAAAGTCTAATAAAATATACATGCAAATGTATAAGTAAATCATGCTTGTGTCACTACTTCAAGTAAATATAATTTATTCACCAAAGAAGTTCTGCATCCAAATGTTTGTTATTAGCTAGTAGTACCAAGATATTGGAATTATTATAAGGATGAAAATGTAGAAGTGTTCATGGTTACATTCAAAGCTTAGATGTAATTACATTACTCTAGTGAAGTGCTTGAAATTTCTTATAATGGAGAGGCGATTTTTACATTTATTTCTCGTTACAACTTTGGTTATGCACTTTAGGTGACTTGATTAGATTATGTTCAAGCGAAGACACATGATATCCCATTGAGAACCAAAGATGTTAAATTAATTTTAAAAAAAATCAGTGTTGGGAAGCGGAAAAAATTAGATGATATTTTCTCCGTTTTTTAATATAAATCGTTTTAGAATTATGCACGTAGATTAAACAATCATTAATTTTTTATGTTTTCTAAACAAAAACATCATTAATTATTTACCTAACCAAAAACCAACCAATAATAAAATAGAAAGTATATTATCATTGCTCATATAATATTAAGTGTTAATAAATTTTACATAGAAAACCGCAAATGTCATATAATTTGGAACATAAAAGTTTTCCTAAAACGACTTATACAAAAAAAAGGGAGTGAGTATGTCATTTTTTTTAGTACGTTGATCGAATTGCGTTGATGTACTATTGTTATATGTTGTGTGTTGAATGCTTTATTTGTGGATAAACCATTAAAGATGGAGTGTAAATGATACTTAGAATGCCTAACAAATGGAGCAACAAAATGTCTTGATATATTTAGGAAACTTAATACAATTTATTTTTTCTTTCCTAATTTTTCTTGAAACTTAATATAATTATAAATTGTTTTGATATATTTTATTTCGATGTAGAGCCCCTCTATTATCCGAGTACTCGGCCGTAATATTTAATGGGCTGTTTTGAGATTGGGCCATAGCCTTTAACTTTGCGGGCCAAGGTTCTTTATTACATGCCCATCTGCTCCACAAACGCGCGTAACGTACACGCTTGAGAAAATTACTGTATTATTTTTTTTAAATTACTATATTTTCTTAAATAAAATATGAAAAAACACAAGTCGTCTCTCTTTCTTTCTCCTCTTCAACTTCGCTAATCGACGGCGAAGAAAAGCAATTTCATCAGCTTCTTAGATTCGCCATGGCCGTCGATAGCGGAATGGATCTGCTCAGCGAGAGAGCTGTGCTGATGAGAGAGTCTCTCCAGAAGAGTCAAACCATCACCGATAATGTCGTCTCCATCCTCGGCTCCTTCGATAGCCGTCTCTCCGCTCTCGAATCCGCCATGCGTCCCACTCAGGTAACAGTATCATCTTCCCCCTATCCAGATCTGGATTTAAATTTCTCGAGGAAACTTTCGCTGACTTGATCGAGATTATTGGTTGACTGTGTGTGTTGGTAAATCTCAGATTAGGACGCATGCGATAAGGAAAGCTCACGAGAATATTGATAAGACTCTCAAATCCGCTGAGGTTATTCTGTCTCAGTTTGATCTCCTCCGTCAGGTTTGTTTCATTCATTTGTAGTTAGGATCGGACGATTTAGATAAGATTGATCTTGAGCTTGAGCTTGAGCAGAGATTGGATTAGTGTTTAGCTTCTTGTAGAGTTTCTCACTCACTCAAATGATATCTTATGTAGACTTTGTAGACTGTAACTCCGAAGGGATTTAGAATTTTGATCTTTCTATGTGAGAGGCTACCTTTGTATGGATTTTAGATTCTTAGAAACCTAACTGAATATTCCTACTTCTAATTATATTAAGGTTTAGCTTGCTATTATTTTTTATACTTGAAACCGGTTTTTTTATTTATTATGCTTTCGATTCATTTCTAGGCAGAGACTAAAGTACTCAAGGGGCCACATGAGGACCTGGAGAGTTATTTGGAGGCAATAGCTCAACTCAGAAAAGTTATTCGTTATTTTAGCAGCAACAAAGGCTTTAAGAACAGTGATGGAGTCCTCAACCATGCTAATAGCTTGCTTGCTAAAGCTCAGTCTAAGCTGGAGGAGGAGTTTAAACAGTTGCTAGTTTCTTACAGGTTTGTGCTTCTTTACCTAAACAGGTTTTTAGAACGCATTGTTGAGTGTCTTACTATATATATGCATATGTAGAACTTCATATTAAGACTAAATTACATGGTTCGGCTTTCAAAATTTATGCTCGTGTATGCTATATCTATGGTTTCTACTCTTTAACTTCTGGGAACATTGCTAGTTGTTGATTTTTTGCTACTTTTTCTACTTCTTTACCCCTCTTGCAAGCATAAAATCAGTATCTTGAAATGACATTTTTATTTTCTGGATTATCGGAGTTGTCAAGTATGTGTTTCTTAAAACTAACACTTCAGTGTAAAAGCTCCTTAGGATACTGGTCATGTTACCGAGAAATTGGAGTTTTAAAGTCTAATTTTTGTGTCTTCCTCAGATAACTGCATTCATCTTATTCTCATTCCCTTTTTTTTATTTATCCTTGATATAATCAGCAAAGCTGTGGAGCCTGATCGCCTTTTTGATGGCCTTCCTAACTCACTGAGACCATCCGCAGACGGTGAGGGTAATGGAAAAGCCCACGGAGGACACCATAACGATGACTCAGAAACTGCTGCTTATACACTTCCAGTCCTCATTCCATCAAGGGTGTTGCCACTTTTGCATGATTTGGCTCAGCAAATGGTTCAAGCTGGTCACCAGCAACTGCTGCTACAAATTTATAGGTGAATTGATTCTGGGCCATTCATCCCTTATATTATACAATCCATTGCCAAATATTGCTCTGTTATAATTTTGATATCCTTCTGTTCAATCTTTTATGTTCTTTTTCAGAGAAACACGTACTTTTGTATTGGAAGAGAGCTTAAGGAAATTGGGAGTTGAAAAACTTAGCAAAGAGGATGTTCAGAGGATGCAGTGGGAAGTTTTGGAGGCCAAAATTGGAAATTGGATCCATTTCATGCGCATTGCTGTAAGAATGCTAGTTAAGATTTGCAATTTTTGTAACATGTTACGTAGGTTCCTAACTCCAGATACTTTCAACAGGTTAAATTGCTCTTTGCCGGAGAAAGGCAAGTATGTGACCAGATATTCCGAGGCTTCGATTCTCTTAGTGATCAGTGTTTTGCAGAAGTTACAGTGAGCAGTGTCTCAATGCTACTTAGCTTTGGGGATGCCATAGCTAGAAGCAAGAGATCTCCAGAAAAGTTGTTTGTACTGTTAGACATGTATGAGATAATGCGGGAGCTTCATACAGAGGTAATATGTTTCTCACTTTAGTAGCTATATATGGAAGAATCTTCTGTTAAATGGAAAATTTCTTCTCTAGCTTCAGCTTTTGGTGGATTGTTCTGATATTTATGCTACTTTTCTGTTTTTTTCGTACATGCTTGATTCACCATTGAACCTGTATTTGATTTGTATAAGCTAGTAGTAAGGTGAAATATTAGAATACAAGATGATACAAACGTCTAATTTTCTGCTTTGACTCACATTTAATGATTTACAAACTCATGAATTTGTGTCCATGGACAGATTGAGACAATTTTCAAAGGTAAAGCATGCCTTGAAATTAGAAACTCTGCTACGGGGTTGACAAAGCGGCTGGCTCAGACTGCTCAGGAAACATTTGGTGACTTCGAAGAAGCTGTAGAAAAAGATGCTACAAAGACTGCTGTTCTAGATGGGACTGTCCACCCACTAACAAGCTATGTCATCAACTATGTCAAGTTCTTATTCGAGTAAGTACCGCATATATATCTACTTCTCCTTCTCCTTCATCCTGCTACTTGGTTAGAACTTATTTGTCTCTTTCCATGCTTCTGTTAATGATTCATTGATGTTCGTTGGTGTCAGCTACCAAGCGACTTTGAAGCAACTTTTCTCGGAATTTGGAAATGGAGACGACTCGAACTCTCAGCTTGCATCCGTAACAATGAGGATAATGCAGGCGCTTCAAAACAACCTGGAGGGAAAATCGAAACAGTACAAAGATCAAGCACTGACACACTTGTTCTTGATGAACAACATACATTATATGGTTAGATCTGTGCGCAGGTGGGTTCAGTTTCGTCGTTTGAAGACCGATCACGGTTTATAAAAACGCATTCAGTTTGGTTTTATTGATATCATAAATGTTTTCAGGTCTGAAGCTAAGGATTTGTTAGGCGATGATTGGGTTCAAAGGCATAGGCGTGTCGTTCAGCAACATGCAAACCTATACAAAAGGACTGCTTGGACAAAGGTTCGATCTATATGTCTAACTCTATACACTAAAAGTATCTGTTTTAAAATCCTTATAATATGGTTTACTAAGAAACTAGGGATAAAATGAAAACGATGTATATTTTTGTAGATATTACAAACCTCGTCGGCGCAAGGGTTGACCTCGTCCGGAGGAGGAAGTGTAGAGGGAGGAAACAGCAGCGGAGTTTCAAGAGGGTTATTGAAAGAGAGGTAAGCCTTCAAATACTACCAAAAAACGAAATGTTTATATATTAATTTATCAGAAAATCAGTATTTATATATTGATGAATTTTAAAATATTGAAAAAATGGAACAGGTTCAAGATGTTCAATATGCAATTTGATGAGTTGCATCAAAGACAATCGCAATGGACAGTTCCAGACACAGAGCTAAGAGAGTCACTAAGACTTGCTGTTGCTGAAGTATTATTGCCTGCTTATAGATCATTCCTCAAACGCTTTGGGTAAAATCCTTTTTCTCTCTTACCTGCAAAAGCTTTTCAACATATTTTTAGTATCAAAATGTAAACCTTAAAGAGATTTAAACTGATGATTCGTTGTAGGCCTCTGGTTGAGAGTGGGAAGAATTCTCAGAGATACATAAAGTATACAGCTGAAGATCTTGAGAGATTGCTGGGTGAGTTGTTTGAAGGAAAGTCTATGAATGAACCACGACGGTAAAATCAAACAAACCAAAGCTAATTGTGTAAGGTAAATTTCTGTCAAACTACTTCTCTTCTGTCTCCGTTGTATATGGAGTGTCGACAATTTGTGTTTGTTTGTTTGTATTTTTTTTAGTGATGAGTGTGTAAATTACTTGGAAACGAGTTATTTCTCTTTTGTATAACGTTCACGTTTTGAAATAAGCATGGCTTACATATCTGTATTTATTAGCTTCTGGTATTTAATAAAAATGTTGTCACTAAACAGTAAACCACCTTTCAAATGTCCCATAAGGCGAAAACTTCTACTCCTAGAAATTTGGTTTGGGTCATATAAAAAAACATAGACTTAGAATACTAATGCAAAGACCCAAATATTTTTTTAGCAATTAAAAAACTACCACACCATTGTTCTTGAACCGGACAAGACAATACAAGTCGAGCTACATTCATACTTTTTAGTAAAATAATGAGTGGTGAGATGTGTTTGTTGTTTTAAACACATGTTTGGTAATGGCATATCTTTTTGTTAAGTTTGGTAATGGCATATTCCTCTTAGAAGATGCGAATTCTCCCAACATCTTTACATAGACTTTCCCATTTACATCATCTCCTCCACTTTTTCCCAATATATTAATTTGATTTCTTTCAATGTCATCCTTACACCAATGACATTACATACTTTTATTCCCCTTTACACCAATAATCTATTCATCTTTTTCCAATATTTCATTTTATTCTCACTTAAAATAACTTGTAGAGACGTATATTTTGAACTCATAATACATTTCTACATATAAATGCATCGTTCATAAAGTTTTAATGTCGGTCTACTAATATATAAACTACGTTAGATTTGTATTCGTTTTCATATACAGTTTAGGACAAACAAAATATAACTATTATCAACAGACACGCGGTACAATGGTTACACTGAGCTGATTAATTATTGAAAAAAAAAGTATTTAAAGAAAAAGTGGAAAGAACACTATGGCTTATGTAATGGGTGCTTTCAATTTCTCTTTTAATGTGTCTCCAAGACCAAAGACAAAGAGAGGAGCCATAAAACCCTAACAGCATCCATTGTTGAAACTCTCTTTGGCACAACACAAAACACACAAACTATGGCCATCCCCTAAAGAAATGAAGAAGAATCCTCTGACTCAATCAGAAGATCTAACCATAAAGGGTTTTTTGAGAGGTTCAGATTTTCTTTAGGGGATGGCCAAAAACACAAGAGCGCTCACACAAAAGGTAAGAAGAAAGAAGAAGAGATCTCTTGTAGATTTTGATTATGAATTGTGTTTTACGTGTGGGTGTTGTCTGAATGATAATCCTCATCATAATCATTATCATTATCGTTATGGTGATGATTATGATGTGGATTGTGTGTGAATGGAATGATGAAGATTGCATGAAGGTTGATGAAGACAAGCTTGATTTGTCTTTTGTTATCCCTCGTTTGGGCAACTTCGATCCTTTGGCAAGCTTCGGTTCCCCTCGGAATCAGCAGATTATTACTATCTTACTCTATTAATTGTCTTTGTGCTTCGTTAAGTTTGTTTTCATTTTGGTTTTGTTTAGTGTCTTTAATTACGATGTGTGCTGTGTGTGAATGTGTGTGTGGTGTTGTAATCCCATGTGATGCACCACTCAGGTGTGTTCCAATATGGGTGAGGAATAAAAGAATATTCGGTTTGTTATATCTTTTTTCAACTGAAAGATTTATTTATTAAATTAAAATTTAACTATTAATCTTGTATATTTCTTCTGGTCTTAGGGATTAGTACTGAAACAACCTAATTGACAGTAGAGAAAAGGACAAACTAAGTCTATAATTTACCTTTAGAATATGTTTTGAACTATGACTTTGTGGGGAAGTACAACACGAAAATCTTAACAAGAATCTGAAATCACGAGTAAGAAACTAAATAACATCATCAAGCTTTCCCCTCAACCATTCCACCTTAATCTTGAAGATTTCTTTCGGTTCTATGCGTGTACAGCACTCAACTTAGTCTTCTCTAGGGTTTCATTGTGAGATCTGGCTTTAGCAAGTCCATGGACTATAACAAACCCGTAAAGCCTATAACAATTAAAGGGCCCAATATCTCAATACTAACAGTATATGTTGCTCATTATTAACAACAAAGTTACTATTCAGCTAAGTATATGAAAAAAACTGTAATGATAATGATTTACAAAAGTGGCTGTGAAGAGAAAACTTCTTTTTCTTCTCATTTATTTGGACACTTCCAAAAGTCATGTATTTATTTTTTTGGGAGCTTATAATCCAAAAAGTCTTGCGGGACCAAAACATAAACCAAGTTCCATCCATTTGAATCAAACAGTAACGGGACTTTAATCAGACTTCCATTATGACATTATGACAACTTGCTATAATGTTATGAGTTTTGTTATGGCTGGAGAGATGAAGAGTTGCAAGGTTTTGATTCGGAAGGGCATCTTGTGAGGAGACCGATTATGTTTACCGAATAACGGTTATGCTTAGCTTTAGACATAGATTATTTAGATCATAGTATGTTTAAAAATTTTAGTGTTTTAAATTGTTCTAAGTAAGTATGAGACAATGATATTACCAAAAAAGAATGTGCTGTTTTGTTTTGATTATACCAAAAAAATAACATCCCAAAGTCAACTACAAACTGGTTGTAAGAATTTGTTTTTAATGCATACATAACTTATATTTGTATGTTATCTATGTAAAGTAGTTACAGGCTTAGTGCTATGCACAATGGCCAGGCAAGGACGCAAACATTTGACCAAAAGTGTTTTATTTCAATCAGGAAATAGAATATGAGAGAATATGGTCCGTAAATTTATTATTTAACCGTGTAAGAATGTCTTCGTATGGATAAATCTATTAATTTCATTTGGTTAATTGGAACTACAATTTTGGTCTGTATTCATGTAAAACTTTATTTAGAAAACTATTTTTTTTAAGGCTGATTTATTATGACATTACAATTATGAAAAATATTATATAGACGATCTGACAATTGATAATACTACATGCCTTATAAATATCTACGTACGTCTGACCTGTCCTATGAAGATCACGCCTGACCGAGTTTATTTGCACCATGTTGAAGATCTCTTGTATGTCTTTCCTCCGTAGCCTACATAATTGTTTAATAAATCGCTTTCTCCAGAAATTAAATCATAGACTTGATGGTGTAAAAGCATTAATGAACATTTAGTTAAACCATTGGAATAAAGAGCAATGTTAAGGTAACAAATGATGATGACTTTTTTTTTGTTTTTTTTCAAAAAAAAAAACAAATGATGATGACCACACTAATTAATACTAAAAAGTATAGCGATTTTTTTTAGTGTGGCCAGTTCCTTTAATCTTCCTGGATTTCCGAACATTTTAAGCTTTACGAAAATTATAATATGCTAAAGAATGATAATATGCTTAAAAATCAGCTAAGCCTTAAGAAAAGTATCAACCTTTTTGCATCTCACAACTTTCGAATATTCAAGAGAAAACCTCGAGCGAAGTGATTGTATTAGATTATATTTCTAGACATATAGTGATTAAAGACCTGCATCATTATTGTCAACTGGACATTAGCTTCATTATCATAGTTTTTGTCATAAAAGGAACTTAATCAACTTCTTAGAAATCTAATACAGATCTACAGTCTGAAACTCAAATCTTCAACTTTACCTGCAACGAGACATGGTTATAATCTACTAAACTCATTAAAATTTTGAAAGACACATGTCAACGAATTTGACACGACAATAATCAGTAGTGATCAACATGTCAAGAGACCCCATCGAATTAATCAAAAATATTTATTAAATTTCGTTGTTACATGAGACCCACAACCATATGACATGGGTCCCTTCTTTTGTTCTTCAAACTGCATAGAGAAAGTTGCAGAATCCTTGTCAAACCCCAAGCAAAAAGAAAAGAAAGAAGACACAGAAGACGATATACAACAGCTTTCTTGTCTCTCTGTTTTGTCAATTACCCTCACAGGTACTGTCTTACTCTTAATTCATAAATGAATCAAGATGATGACATTTAAGTCTCTTCATCTTCTACTTCATCTTTTTTTTTTGACAGCCATCTTCTACTTCATCTATATATTTGTTCTGACTTGTATGCAATAATACATGCCTAGGGTATATAAAAACGTATAAATACATGAAAATCATTAGAAATGTCAAAAGGTTGCAAATAATAAGAACTTGTTGTATTGGTAATGAATCATATTTCCTATAAAATTCTCACTTGTTAATTGCCTTTGTGGAGATATTGTGGAACCAGATTTCACAGATATGTGACTGTTTCATAGGTTGAATTGGTCTGTTATGCTCATTAGTCATCGATCCAAATCTACTATTGAAAGACAATGATGATATTTTTTTCTTCATTTTCTCTGTTCTGTTATGTTCTGTTTTTATGAATATGTGATATATATCTTTTAGAGTTAAACTTTCATTAGACAGAGGTTTGATTATTTAAGCTTTTGTTTTTTGTTTTAAGCTGACCTATATGATATATGAAGATACTTTCAGGTTAGTGTGGGATCAAAAGATGTATCTACTGGATTAGGTTATGGGTTACTAAGATGCTATGTGACTGAGCTTTAAAGGTTATGGGTTCATTTGCCGGAAAGTGTGAAATCGTTGAAGAGAAAGAAGACCACCAAAACTCATTTACATACTCCACAAGATCACCAATCATTCCACATTCCGGTTCAAGCCTCGTTGACGACAAGGACCTGGAGCGACCGGTACTAAAACTAGGTTACAGAGGGTCACTAGAAGATGATATCAACCAACTCTTCGAGTCTATAAGCATTCGAACATCCGGAATGATTCCTTCTTACCAACTCGGTGCAACCAGTAGCAGTAGAAACAACAACGGTCCTTTGCAGCGTAATGCTCGATCACCAAGCAAGACAGTAGCTGAGATTAAAACAGTCTTTGAACCACCAGCGACGTTAAAACAGTCTTTGAGAGATTTATGCGTCACAAAGGCATCGGAAACAGCAGCTAGCAAACGGACGACTCCTAAGCCTAGCGGCAGAGCTGGTGAAGAAGGAAAAGCTGTTCTCGTCGAGTTACTAGACGAGGCTCAAAGAAGTTCAACAGAGAGTAGCATAGCGCAGCAGCTACGTCTTCTTAAGATACATTCTTCGAGCCAAAGCTCTATGTATTGCGATGAGATGGTCTTAAAGAAAGACAAGAACTGGTCTCTTGATGACGCGGAGTTGAGTATGGCTAAGAGGAGCTTCGGTTCACTAAGATCAGTGAACAATAAGACAGTGGTTGGATTGAAGTCAGTTAGGAAAGTGAAGCTGTTGTATGCTAATACACCGACTTCAACCATAGTTAATGGTAAGAGAGTGGCTAAGTTAACCAGAACCATTCCACGTGGCGGTGGAGGAGCTAAACCGGCCCTAAGGAGTAAAGATTCCTTGAAGAAGAAGAAAGAGGATACAAATGTGTATGATGAAGTAGATGGCTTCTATGATCCCATTGCAAAGGAGCTTCTCTGCCATAGATGCCATTTCACTTTGAAGAACACTCCAACTAAAGACGAGCCTTCGAAAGAGTCTGTTCTTGAGCCGAAGACAAGTGTTAAGGAAGGATGCTTAGATGAAATGGCTTCTGATTTCTCCAGCTCAAGCTATGAGAGCTCTCATGAGATCAGTGAGACCAAACTTGACAAGAATAAGATAAGAAGGTCTCTGGAATTATCGAATCCAGAGACCTCTCAGGGCTCACTAGGGTTTGAATTCGGTAGTAAAACCCTAGTGAAACGTGTTGAGGAAGATATTCTATCCGGCAAAGAAGCTGAACAGAAGGATTCTGTCTACATGTCGGAACAGAGTGTGGAGATTGGTTCTTTCAGTGAGAAATCTGTTGTAATGAATCCAGATAGTCCTCCGAACAAACTCATCTTAGACAGAGCAGCCACTGAAGATGTCAACGAGAACTCTGAAACCGAAAACAAATACAACAGCTCAAGCACTAGCGAGGAAGAACAAGAACAAGGACAAAGCAGTGATATAATTACAAGATCTAGCTTCGGAAACAGACCACATATGTCTAAGGACGTGAGATGGGAAGCTATTCAGCATATAAGGGCACAGCACGGGCTCGGTTCATTGGGACTTAGACATTTCAATCTTCTCAAAAAGCTCGGTTGTGGAGATATAGGAACTGTTTATCTGGCTGAGCTCACGGGAACAAACTGCTTGTTCGCTATAAAGGTGATGGATAATGAGTTCTTGGAGAGAAGGAACAAGATGTCTAGGGCGCAAACCGAGAAAGATATTCTCAAAATGCTTGATCACCCGTTTCTTCCGACGTTATACGCTCACTTCGTTTCAGATAACTTGTCTTGTCTGGTTATGGAATGTTGTCCGGGAGGTGACTTGCATGTCCTAAGGCAGAAACAGCCCGGGAGGTGGTTTCCCGAACCAGCGGCTAGGTACATTGTTTCTTACGGTTTATCTGCTAAACGTTTTTAAAAAAAAAATTTAGTTAATTATGCTATTACAAACCTTTTTTAAAGCTTGAAAACTAGGCATGCGGGTTCGGATAGTTCGGTTCGACGAAAATCTTGCGAACTTGAAAAGTTTGGTTCGGTATCCAAGTAGTTCGGTTTTAAATTTTTTTACTAAAACTAACCAAAGTTTTTGATTTTGATTATATTTTGATTTAAATTTTGGTTTAATTTCGGTTAAGTTCAGGTAATTTTGGTTGGTAAAGTTTTGGTTAATTCAGTTAGTTCGGTCTCAATTTTTTAGCTTATGATTTGTGCATGTAATCCCAATTTTTTTTGTTACAGGTTCTACGTGGCAGAGGTGCTTCTTGCGTTGGAGTATTTGCATATGTTAGGGGTTATATATCGTGACTTGAAGCCAGAGAACATTTTGGTACGTGACGATGGACACATTATGGTAACAGATTTTGATCTCTCCTTAAGGTGTACCGTGAGTCCCACGCTTCTAAACTCATCATCTCCTCTCCATGGAGATGCCATGATGAGACTCTCTTCAGGTAGCCGCACTGGATCTAGCTGCATCGAGCCATCTTGTTTCCGACCTAAACTCTCCCGCGGGAACAAGAAAAAAGCCAAACAACACCGTGTAATGATGAAAAAACTCAAAAAATCCGACCTAACCGCGCGGTTCAAGTCGTTACCTCAGCTGGTCGCGGAACCGACAGATGCGAGATCAAACTCTTTTGTCGGAACACACGAGTATCTCGCCCCCGAGATCATCAAAGGAGAAGGTCACGGCGCAGCGGTTGACTGGTGGACGTTTGGGATCTTTCTATACGAGTTGCTTTACGGGAAAACACCGTTCAAAGGAGCTAGTAATGAAGAGACGATAGCTAACGTTGTGCGTCAGAGCTTGAAGTTTCCTGATAACCCTAACGTGAGTTTCCAAGCTAAGGATCTTATAAAAGGGTTGTTGGTTAAGGAGCCTGAGAACCGGTTAGGGACGGAGAAAGGAGCAGCGGAGATAAAACGGCACGCGTTCTTCGAAGGATTGAACTGGGCGTTGATACGGTGTGCGATACCGCCTGAGCTTCCGGATTTTTATGACTATGGAGTACCGAATCATGAAGGGAAAAGTAATTACTTGGATTGCAAGGCAGTTGGGGAACATCTTGAGTTTGAGTTATTCTAGAAAGGACTGTTCAGTAAAGAGAGATGCAGAAGCTTTCCGCAGCTTAAGCATCTCTTCTATCGCAGGTTATGTAATCACTTTGCGGGGATTATTAATTTTATTTTGTAATGGTTTTGCTAAACAATGTTGTATTGTTACTTGGTTCTTAAATACTTTTCAGAATATAAACTACAATGCGTTTGGAATAATCATTTTCTTCTAGAAACAAAGTAAACAAATGACATCTCAAAACAGTGATCAATTTTCCTACTTCTATTAACAGCATCCCCAACCCTGGTTTTTCAGCAACTTAAAATTATTATTTTTTAATAAAAGTCAGTTTAATATTTAAGTTGTTCGTGTTTTACAAAAGGGACGAATCATGATTTAAAAAAAAATATCAAAAAAGGATATCTGATAAAGATATCAAGGTATCTCAATGAAAACCTGTTTCAATCTTTCTCTTACTTTTTTATTTTGTATTCCTAAGAAATGCACTAAAAGAACTGCAGTTGAGATTTTTCTTCAAAAAAAAGAACTGCAGTTGAGATGCTCATTTAGACTTTAATTTGTTTTATAGAAATCTCGTGACAGTAAAGGTGCATGCATCAGCACCTGCTCGCTAACAAAGAGGTGTCCAGAAATATCACGTGGTCTACACTACACAGAAGAAGAAGTTTTGCATATAAAAAAAATTGAATATTGGACGAAGGAAGGAAACAAAGGTCAAAAAAATGGACGATGGGGAATTGTGAAAATGGAGTGGACCCCACTTACACTGATCTTTAAGCAATCGCTGGTTCGTCCGTTTCGCAATTCGCAAATCACAAAACTACAAATACAAACAAATTAAAAAGAAAAAAACAGAGCAAACCCGCCACTCGTTTTCGATTTCGTTCCCAGATTTTTCTCACTCCTTCTAGATCTAACAGCTCTCTCTCTCTAGGAATCGCCGGGAAAACAAGAGAGAGAGGACATGGTGGTGGTTCATGGAGTGTCTCTGACTCCAGGTGTTCTCGTCTCATCCTTCCTCCCTCTTCCCCTCTCTTCTTCCAATGCGCGATCTCTCAACTCCACCGTCTCTTTCTTCCTGAAGAAACGCCCTCTCTCTCGTAAGCTCTATTCCTCTCTCTCTCTCTCTCTCTCTGGAGTGAGATCGACTACTAATCAAACCTCATCCTCTCGATTAGCTTTAGGATGATGGCTTCTATGTTGAAATTGAGTAGAGACGGAAACATTTTGAGCTGATTGTTGAGTCTTTTCATTATTATTATCCAGATACCTTGATTAATTTCCATGTATGTAGGGAAGATCTTCGCTGGGAATCAATCTGCTAAGTTTGATTCCAAGTCGCAAGCCGTCTCGAAGAAAGTCTTAGTACCTGATAATGTTGATGATGGTGCTTCCTTGGTGACTGACGATGCTCTACAAGGTCCCAGCAGCGTTTCAGAAGAATCACAGGTGGGGATATCTTGTCATCTATATGCAGACGCAAATTGTTATTGTAAAGTATTTTGAACATGCAACCTTTTGTAGATATTAAATCTAGAGAGTCAAACAATGGAAGAGGATGGGATAGTGATAACCGAGGACCAAGCGTCTGTTTCTGTTAATTCGAGTAAAGTCGTCAAGGAGAAAGAGGTGAAGCCAAGAACGGTTCCTCCACCTGGTAATGGGCAGATAATATATGAGATAGACCCCATGTTGCGGAGTTACAAAGACCATCTTGACTACCGGTAAAATAGTTGTTTCGTAGTACAAGTTTGTAGAAAGGTTGGATGCTGTTCCGCTTAAGTATTCTGCGTTTTTTTGTTGTTGTTGGCTACAGCTATAAACAGTATAAAAGATTGCGCGAGGAAATAGACAAGTATGAGGGTGGTCTGGAGGCATTCTCTCGTGGATATGAAAAGTTAGGATTCTTGCGCAGGTAAAATGTTTGTTACCATCAATAGGTCTTAAGTTAAAGTTCAAGTCTAGGCTCATGAAATGCTTGGTACATTATACAGTAATCGTTGTTGACATCTGTTAGTATCTTTTTTTGGTAGTCAAAGAGTCTGATTATTGTAGTCAAACTAGTAGTCAGGCAAGTCTTCATCATCTACAAATTTTAAAGTTGAGCAGCGAAAATATTAGCAAGAAGAAGTCTACAGTGATGCTATTATTCTTAGCTTCACCCATTTCCACTTTAAAATTGAAGTCGAGTTTTTAAGACATGGCCCTTTCTTGAAGCCGTTAGAGATATTTTGGTTATGTTTATCGCCATTAATATTCTGTTTCAATCGTTCATTTGCGATTTCAGTGATGCCGGTATAACTTATAGAGAGTGGGCGCCTGGAGCTAAGGTTTGTTTCTTTTAGTTTTCCGCTAGAAAATTATACGTTGGTTTTCTTCATTCACATCTCTATTTCAACTTTTACTTCTCGACTGTATCTATTTCTGTGTTATGCATGTTATTTATAACTAGTTTGGTCGCTTTACTAATTTTCTATCATTGTCTGTTTCAGTCTGCATCACTAATTGGAGATTTCAACAACTGGAATCCTAATGCAGATATCATGACTCGTGTATGGCCTATTGACTACTTTGTGTACATTTCTTATGCTTGGTAAAGTCATATGATGTACAGTTAATTAAGACCGATGATAATCTCATCAAATCTTCTACAGAATGAATTTGGTGTTTGGGAGATCTTCTTGCCCAACAACACGGATGGTTCGCCAGCAATCCCCCATGGCTCACGTGTAAAGGTAAATAAGAAGTTGCCAAACTGGTGAATGCGTTTATTTAAAACTTAGACCAGCACCAGATATAGAAGATGGTGAACGCTTTGGTTCTTCTTAACACATGCGTAGGAATGCAAAAATAAGTAATACCAGTATGAATGGATTCACACTGCCTTGACAAATATTCTACATGTCACGAGTATATATTTGAATAAATCGAGATCAGTCATTGCCTTCGGAACTTCCTGACAATGTTATGTAATAATGATTAAATTTTTGATACAAAACTCCAGATTCGTATGGATACACCATCTGGCATTAAAGACTCAATTCCTGCTTGGATCAAGTTCTCGGTGCAAGCTCCAGGTGAAATCCCGTTCAATGGCATATACTATGATCCTCCAGAAGAGGTAGGGTTTTGCAGTCCTTTGATAATTATCTTGTGGATCAGGTTATAGCCAGTGCTAGTTTGAAGTTTATAAGATTCAGATTTATAGACACGCCGCTAGTATGAATGCAGTCATGGATTGATTAGTCTTAGACGATCCTAAAACACATAATTTTATTGTTTAACTAGCAAATTCGGCCATCTATCCTTCCTGCTGTTATGAACAACTAATGACATATGTTAAACCCCATTTAAATGTGTCCTTACAGTTTCTCATTGGCGTTCTTATAAACGTCAACAAAAAGTTTTGGCTGTCCCTTTATCTTTAATTTATGGACTAACAGTTATAAATTTATTTACAGGAGAAGTATGTATTCAAACATCCCCAACCAAAGAGACCTAAGTCGCTGAGGATTTATGAGTCACATGTTGGCATGAGTAGCACGGTTCGTGCGGCTTCTTTCTCTTATATAATTAGGTTTTCATCTTTAACAGCGGTGTCCCAAACTTTTACGAGTATCAATCAGAATGCTTATTTCTTCAGTGTGTGTCTTTTAAGCACAACGACGTAGATCCAATCCAGTTGAAAGAATTCTAAGGATTACAAAATGTATGAATATATGAATAGGATACTTTTCATTGCGATGATGACAGTGAACTTGTTATGCAGGAACCGATGATCAATACTTATGCTAATTTTAGAGATGATGTGCTTCCACGTATCAAAAAGCTTGGCTACAATGCTGTTCAAATCATGGCTATACAAGAACATTCATATTATGCCAGCTTTGGGTATTTTTCTTACCTGAGTGAGCTCTATTAAATCCTAGCTATTTGCATTTAATTTATTGCTGCAGAAACTATCGCCTTTGTGCCATGATGATATCTGTATCTTCAAGCAGCTAGTAGTACAGGGATCTCATACTTATTGTTATTTCTTACTGAGGATCATGCATGTTTCTACTTTGTATGCCAGGTACCATGTCACAAACTTTTTTGCCCCTAGCAGCCGTTGTGGAACCCCAGAGGACCTAAAATCACTGATAGATAGAGCTCATGAGTTAGGCCTGATCGTTCTGATGGATATCGTTCACAGGTAATAAAAAATTTCATGAAAGCAAACGAGCAGATACACACCTTTTGGTCGTTTACTAGTCATTTAATATAATGAGACTCTAATCTTCCGCAGCCATGCTTCAAAAAATACATTGGATGGACTGAACATGTTTGATGGAACTGATGCTCACTACTTCCACTCTGGACCTCGGGGTTACCATTGGATGTGGGACTCGCGTCTTTTCAATTATGGGAGCTGGGAAGTATGTAACATCTTCCCGGATTTTAATCAAAGTATTGTAAGTAGACTTTTGTTAGCATCTTTAAGTTAACTGTCACTTTTCAGGTGCTACGGTATCTTCTTTCAAATGCTCGGTGGTGGCTAGAAGAATACAAGTTTGATGGATTTAGATTTGATGGTGTTACCTCAATGATGTATACTCATCATGGACTCTCGGTACTTCAACCTTTTCGATAATGGATGGCTAACTTTTGTTTTCAGCTTTTACACTTGTCAGACGTTGGTTCATTGGCCTTCTATTTTCTGGGGTTTCGGATAGGTTGGATTTACTGGAAATTACACTGAGTACTTTGGGTTGGAAACTGATGTGGACGCTGTGACTTATCTGATGCTGGTAAATGATATGATTCATGGGCTCTACCCTGAAGCGGTTACCGTTGGTGAAGATGTAAGTTTTCTGAATACCTTGATCACAACCACCGTTCTGGCTATTTTGTGATCTATGCTTATAAGATTGTCTTATTCAGGTTAGTGGTATGCCAACATTCTGCATCCCTGTCCAAGATGGTGGCGTTGGATTTGACTACCGTTTACACATGGCCATAGCTGATAAATGGATAGAAATTCTCAAGTGAGATTCTTTTTGCTCTCTTTACCGCAATTTCTCTTAATTGCATCTTTGGTGAACTGAGTAAATCCTGCTCTCCTCCTTGTGAAGGAAGCGAGATGAGGACTGGAAAATGGGCGACATCATTTACACGCTTACCAACCGAAGGTGGTCAGAGAAGTGTATTGCCTATGCTGAGAGTCACGATCAAGCTCTTGTTGGTGATAAAACAATTGCCTTCTGGTTAATGGACAAGGTATAGGCGCCATTATAGTTATCTATATTCATTCAACCAATTCTTAGAAGTTACTTGAACGGTAGTTTGTTTGTTTCCAGGATATGTATGATTTCATGGCAGTAGACAGACCATCAACTCCTCTTGTTGATAGAGGAATAGCTTTGCATAAAATGATTAGGCTTATAACCATGGGATTAGGCGGTGAAGGCTACTTAAATTTTATGGGGAACGAGTTCGGACATCCAGGTACTATTAACTATGTCATCAATTAAAACTACTTATTTAATTTACCTTAGAGAGTACATTGTCTTCATCTTCTCCTGCAAATGTTCAGAATGGATCGATTTTCCCAGAGGCGAGCAGCGTCTTTCTGATGGGAGTGTGATTCCTGGGAACAACTTCAGTTATGACAAATGCAGGCGCAGATTTGATCTTGTAAGTTCTCATAAGTACAATATATATATATATCAAAGCTTATATGCTTTGGATGTGTTCTGACTTTTATATATAGGGGGATGCGGACTATCTTAGATACCATGGACTGCAAGAGTTTGATCGGGCAATGCAACATCTTGAAGAGAAATACGGTGTAAGTGTAATAAAAACTCTCTATAGAATCTGGATGTATCCATTAGCTAATCTGACTTTTTACATGTAAGCAGTTTATGACTTCAGAGCATCAATTCATATCAAGAAAAGACGAAGGAGACAGAGTAATCGTGTTCGAAAGGGGTGATCTGGTCTTCGTCTTCAACTTCCACTGGACCAGCAGCTACTTTGATTACCGCATTGGTTGCTCCAAGCCAGGCAAATACAAGGTATATACACATCTAGCTCTAGCTTGATTGTGAAAACAGATTCATAATCTAATCTCTTTCTACGATTGTTCACCAGATCGTATTGGACTCGGACGATCCTCTGTTTGGTGGATTCGGTAGGCTCGACCGCACGGCAGAGTATTTCACATTTGTAAGAATACTCAAAAGACCATTTGAATTTAAAGTTTATATTCACTGCGAAATGTTCCAATCTCTTGACCAATTACGCCTCATGCAGGAGGGCTCATTCGACGGACGACCCTCCTCGTTCATGGTCTACACACCATGTAGAACTGCCGTGGTTTACGCTTTAGCAGACCGTGATGATGATCTCGAGACTTTGGGTTCAAAACCGTAAGCAGAGAAGGAAAGAGTGTGAACAAAAATGTCACTGAGAATGTAAAGTCTGTAAACGAAAATATCTAAAAACACTAAACCGGAGATATAGCTCTTGATTAACTAAGAAAGCCAGTTTGTAATAACCGGAATAAACCAATATTGGACCGTGAACGGCCCAGCTGGTTTGTCTTAAAATTACAAAATCGAAGCTTGAAAAATCACGTCCTTATATCTTTGCACTACGATCGAATCAAGTTTTAAAATAACCAGAAGATCCAATTGCAGATGAATAAAATTAAACCGGTATAATATACTGGTTTAATTTTTAATTTGGTTCCGGTTTAGACAAAGCTAGTGCCTCCAGGTCACTCACACACCTTTTTACTTCCATTATTAGCAGAATAAAGAATCCAACGGTCATCGTAGATCGCATCAGATAAACGGCTCAAAAACCAAAAAAAAAAAAAATCTCGAAGAGAAGAAGAAAAGATGCAACCGACAGAGGCGACACGTCCGGCGACGGCGGATCAGAGCCGGCGCCTGAAGGACGAGCTATCGGAGAGTATGAGCTTCAGCAGCCAAATGAAGAAGGAAGACGAGGAGCTCTCGGTGAAAGCTTTGTCGGCGTTCAAGGCCAAAGAAGACGAGATCGAGAAGAAGAAGATGGAGATCAGAGAACGAGTTCTAGCTCAGCTCGGCCGCGTTGAAGACGAGACCAAACGTCTCGCTTTGATCCGCGAGGTTTGATATCTACAAATATTCAGTTGGATTTAGGGTTTTTCAATTTTTGCTAGGTTAGAGAATTTTGGGGAAATTTTTTCATTAAGTTTCTAAAGATGAACTCTGGATCTCAAGCTTAAACCTTAGTTCTTAAAGAAGAAGCTCGTCTTGCTGGTGGATAATGTATGTTCGGTGGTTAATTGCATCAGGAGCTTGAAGGATTTGCTGATCCCATGAGGAAGGAAGTTACTTTGATCCGGAAGAAGATTGATTCTCTTGATAAAGAGATAAAGCCATTGGGGAATACTGTTCAGAAAAAGGTAATTGCTTTTTTTTTTTCTGTGGGATGCTACTTAAGAACTGAGCTAAGGTTTCGAGATATAATGGTCCTTGTGGACTATCAAAATCTTATGTATTTGAACAATAATTGGAATATGCTAAGCTGTGTGTTTTTCATGAAGTGTAGGAAGTAGAGTACAAGGACGCACTTGAAGCATTTAATGAAAAGAACAAGGAGAAGGTGGAGCTGATCACCAAGCTACAGGAGGTTAGTTCTTTTTCATCTCACTTCTCCCTTGCTTTTTTTTTTTTCCTAGTGTTTGGATGAATGTTATACCTGGTTGCGTTTAGTCTTACAAGTTGGTGTGTAGTCTTGAAAACTGATCTCTGTTTCTGAATTGAGCATTTGAATTTCCCATTACCTTCCTTTAGAGAACCTTACAAAATGTGGATAAAAGACATTTACACCGTAGATTTGTTCCAAGACTTGGGAACGACTCTCATTGCAATAGGGGAAGCCGTAATGTTACGGGTTTTGGAATCTAATCTCCGTGTTGGCCATTTCTAGAGTTGTCTGATCCTGCCTCTTAAATGGGTTTCACAATTTTAGAAACTAAGATCAGTATAGAGACTCAGTATAAGAACTCCCCATGTTTGGATGCTCTGCTTTTGTTTTTTTTTGTGCAAGTACTGGACACCTTTTTTGTGGAAGTCAGATATCCAAAGAACAGTCATACCTTTTTGTTTATCTTTGAAACACCTGCGCAGTTGTACTAATCTGTGCCGCTGAATCCAAAGCGTTGTTTATGTTCACTTTGATTGTGTTTTTGTTGTGGTTTTGAGACAGAGAGACTTAACGGTGTCTCTTTTTTTTTTTAATGATTGGGCGTAGTTGGAGGGAGAAAGCGAGAAAATGAGATTAAAGAAGCTGGAAGAGCTAAGCAAGAACATTGATCAAACCAAAGGTTAGTGTTGGACGAGCAGACTCACTTGGATTGGGCTATATGTGGTAAATCATGGTTAGAGTATTTTCATTGTTCTTCCTTCTATCACTCTAGTCGTTTATCAAATATCATATATATATATATAAATATAAAATAAAAAGTAATAGTGAATGGTTTTGAACTCAGGTGTTTCAAAAAACATGTAACCAGTTTACAATGTCAAGACATTATCGATGTGATTCGCAAATTTGTACTAATAAATGTAAAGAACTATGTTTGTGTCAGCTTTTATGCATGATTTTATCATGAGGCATATCTCAATTTTCAAATCTCTCTTGATCATATGTTAATGAAACAGCATTTGATCTATCTGTACACGAAAAATGTTCAATGTGTCATGGAACGTAAAGATTATATATGATGCTAATTATTCTAAACGAAAATCATATTTTTCCTTTCAACTATGTTGTCCTAGACTAGTGTGTTACCAATCAACGTACATGTGCAGACGAATCCTTGAAGACCTTAACTACCAAAAATGTCGGATAAAGCCTAAGTGTTATTATTGCGTCTTTTCGTAAAAATGTGGATGATATTAGATTCAGTTTAGACCAATTTTAATAAATAAATAAACTAGAATCCAAAGCAAAAGGGAATAAACAAACGTTTGTTTCGGTGGAACTACAACGATATTTCCTTGGATAAGCATCTCAATTTTATCATATTGTGTGCATGAATCTACAATTATTAATCATATACTTAGCACCTCTACCCATTTCCAAATTTGAAACCTATCAATCATTTAGGATAGAGATATTCGTCTCTCTTTATACTGTATGTGTGAATATATAGACACGTATCCAATGCATATTTGTATGCTTTATCAGAATACATATGATCCTTTCGCAAATTTTGAGAACTGGTCGAGACATTAACCAGATATTGTATTGTCATTGTCTTTTAATATATGTGTGTGTTTTTACTGTGACGTGTTCAGTGCCGGTTTGCCACAATTGTATATGTTATTAATATAGTTTCTTTCTTGTAATGAGATGTGCGTGAATGATGTAAGATATAAGTGTACCGGTCGTGCATGAGCATGGAGGAAAGCTACAAATCTAGCGACACGATCCAAGTCTAAGATACGTTAGGAGACATTGTCTCACAATAAGTCAAAGTCAGAAGCTTAAAATATATAATTGAACCAATTTTTTTGTCAATAAGTCATGTATTTATAAATTTGTTGGCGTTTATATTTTTAGCTATTATTGTATCTTCCACATAAATTGCATTGGGACATTCTTCTTTTGACTTTTTATTACCGTCCAACTGTTACTGAGGCTTTTGCTTCTGTTCAATATATAATGACTGAAGCTAACTTTGGTTGGTTAATCCGATCAGTTCATCGATGGTCGGCAAGTATGATGGTCCTAATGATGATCCTGCACGTATTTCGTGTATACCTCACCGGTGGTTTTAAAAAACCTCGCGAATTAACTTGGGTTACTGGTGTGGTTCTGGGTGTATTGACCGCATCTTTTGGTGTAACAGGTTATTCTTTACCTTGGGATCAAATTGGCTATTGGGCAGTCAAAATTGTAACAGGTGTACCTGACGCTATTCCGGTAATAGGATCGCCTCTTGTAGAATTATTACGCGGAAGTGCTAGTGTTGGACAATCCACTTTGACTCGTTTTTATAGTTTACACACTTTTGTATTACCTCTTCTTACGGCTGTATTTATGTTAATGCATTTCTTAATGATACGTAAGCAAGGTATTTCTGGTCCCTTATAAATAATATAGATTCTAGATATTTTTAATTACTAATTTATCTTATTACTTGGTGAAGGAACAATCGTATTTTATTGCTATAAATATGGATTATTAAAAAAATAAGACATGTATTTGGATATTTCCCTTCAACTCCACAATATTGTATTATTTTTTTGACATAAAAAGTTGAAGGGAATTCTATGAAGAGAAAATGGATTATGGGAGTGTGTGACTTGAACTATTGATCGGGCCGTGCAGAAATATGACTTTATCTGCTACATTGGAATTCACAACCAAATGTGTCTTTGTTCCAACCACTGTGTAAGCCCCATACAGGGGATAGGCTGGTTCACTTGAAGAGAATCTTTTCTATGATCATAATACCCGACGATGTCGTGGATGAGTGGGCTCCGTAAAATCCAAAAATCCAGGAGATTAAGGGATGGAACATAATCAGGATTATGTTTTTAGCTATTTTTTAGTAAAAAATAGCTAAAAACATAAAAAATTAATAGTATGTAAATGCATTCATTTCCTCTGCATCGACTCGATTTCTGATACTATCGGAGTGAATACAGGATCTAATGAAGAGTAGAGGGTAGACTTCATTAGTAACAAGTAAATCCTTTGTATTTGAAAAATCTCGATATAATTTTTGAGATTAAGGATTAATTGATAAGGTATGAGACGATCCAGAAAGCACTTAATCATGATCAACTTTTAAGCTTACGTGGGTGTTGAGCATTTACCTGTAAGAATGGAATTTATGGTAATCTTTAGTTGCAATAACTTTGGAATCGGATAATTCTTTTTTTACATATTAAATACTTGTTGATAACATATATATTTTTTGTATGTATTAATTTAGTTTGGTTAATTCTTGCTCGAGCCGGATGATGAAAAATTATCATGTCCGGTTCCCTCGGGGGATGGATCCATAAGAATTCACCTATCCCAATAACAAAAAAACCAGATTTGAATGATCCTGTATTACGAGCTAAATTAGCTAAAGGTATGGGTCATAATTATTACGGAGAGCCCGCATGGCCCAATGATCTTTTATATATTTTTCCAGTAGTCATTCTTGGTACCATTGCCTGTAACGTAGGCTTAGCGGTTTTAGAACCATCAATGATTGGTGAACCTGCGGATCCTTTTGCAACTCCTTTGGAAATATTACCTGAATGGTATTTCTTTCCTGTATTTCAAATACTTCGTACAGTGCCTAACAAATTATTGGGTGTTCTTTTAATGGCTTCAGTACCGGCGGGATTATTAACCGTACCCTTTTTGGAAAATGTTAATAAGTTCCAAAATCCATTTCGTCGTCCAGTCGCGACAACCGTCTTTTTGATTGGCACCGTGGTGGCCCTGTGGTTAGGTATTGGAGCAACATTACCAATTGATAAATCTCTAACTTTAGGTCTTTTTTAATTAAATTTATTCAATTGTAAAATAAAAGGCGTGGGTATCTAGGGAGTAGTCATTTCAAAATGAATTCTCCCTAGATACATATCTAAATTAATTTTATTAAGTAAAATAGGTTTGACTGGAAAATCGAAATTACGTTGAAGGTTTAAAATCCATTTCAATTTTAAATTGACTTTTTAGTCAAATTTTTTTTAATGCTTTTTTTATTTTTTTTCTAAAATGTCTAATATCTTTTTTACATCTTCTATGTGAAAATGTTCCATTTTGATAAGGTCTTCTTGACTGTTATTCAAAAGATCCAATAATGTATGTATATTGGACTTTTTGAGACAATTATAGATTCTGGGAGGCAATTCTAATTGGTCAATAAAAATATATTGAAACGCTAGTTCTTTTTTTTTTTTCTTAGGTTAACTAATCTATTATGAAAAGGAAAAAGGGGTAAAGTAACTTGATGTTGATTGTTCTCTAAATAGAACGTTTCTTCTTCTACATGTAGAAAAGGAATAAATAAATTAATCAAATTCCGGGAGGCTTCATGAAGTGCTTCTTTAGGAGTTAAACTTCCATTTGTCCATATTTCTAGAAAAAGAATCTCTTGTTTTTCATTCCCATTCCCATAAGAATGAATACTATGATTCGCATTTTGAACAGGCATGAATACAGCATCTATAGGATAACTTCGGTCTTCAAAGTTATTTGACATTTTTAAACTATATCCGCGATTCCTCTCGATTTTTAATCCAATACACAAATTTATTGGTTCCGTTAAGGTAGCTATATGCTGTGTATTATCAACGATTTCCACAGAGGGCGGTAAAACTATGTCTCGAGCAGTTATATATCCGGGACCTTGGACACAAATAAGCGCGTTGCGCGTTCCATATAGATTACTTTTTAATACAATCTCGTTCAAATTCATTAAAATTTCATGTACTGATTCTTGAATACCGACTATGTTAGAATAGTCATGTGGTATGTTCTCAGATTTTGCACGTGTAATACATGTTCCTTCTATTTCGCCAAGTAAAGCTCTTCGCATCGCAATGCCTATTGTGTCGGCTTGACCTTTCATAAGTGGAGACAGAATAAAGCGTCCATAATAAAGACGCTTACTGTCTCTTCTTGATTCAACACACTTCCACTGTAGTGTCCGAGTAGATACTTTGACTTTCTCTCGAACCATAGTAATTTTATTTGATCAGATCATTGAATCATTTATTTCTCTTGAAACCCTTTCAGCCTTTATTTAGTTCTATACACGTCGTTTTTTAGGGGGTCTACAACCATTATGTGGCATAGGGGTTACATCTCGTACGAAACTTAAAAGTATACCGCTTCTACGAATAGCTCGTAATGCTGCATCTCTTCCTAGTCCAGGGCCTTTTATCCTTACTTCAGCTCGTTGCATACCTTGATCCACTACTGCTCGAATAGCATTTCCTGCTGCGGTTTGAGCAGCAAAAGGTGTTCCTCTTCTTGTACCCCTGAATCCACAAGTACCCGCGGAGGACCAAGAAATCACCCGACCCCGTACATCTGTAACGGTCACAATGGTATTGTTGAAACTTGCTTGAACATGAATAACTCCCTTTGGTATTCTACGTACATTTTTACGTGAACCACTACGGGTATTTTTACGTGAACCAATTCTTAATATAGGTTTTGCCATATTTTTTCATTTCACAAGAAATATATGGATATATCCATTTCATGTCAAAACGGACCTTTTTTTTACTAGCTCCTTGGAAGTGCCTTTTCCTTTAGTAAGATTATCCTTGTCTTTGTTTATGCCTCGGGTTGGAACAAATTACTATAATTCGTCCCCTCCTACGGATTAGCCGACACTTTTCACAAATTTTACGAACGGAAGCCCTTATTTTCATAGTTGTTATTCCTTAATTCTCTTAATATACTTATTGTTGGACGAAAAAAAGGTTTCTTGATATTTTTGAATCTTGAATTGTATCTTCGTGAAAGGAATGTTGAATTTCAAAAAACCACTGACTTATTTGAATCCTTGTTATGGAGTCTAGAAAGTGGCTGTTCCCCGATTAACTTAATACCTAAGAACTTACTAAAATTTTTACCCCTTTTTCTCCTATAGGTATACCTATACAAAAATATGTCGAATCCTTTCAGAAGCATGACCTAAAATAAAAAAAATCTTTAGTATCTAAACAAAATCGAACCATACCGTTCGGAAGTGATTCATAAAGAAAACTTTCATTAATTCATTTTTTTCTTTAATTTCATTCGGGGTAAAAAATTCTAAACTTTTTTAGCAGGGGTGGTATTACACAACCCCCCCCCTTTTTTTTCACAAATGCTAAGTTCCGGATATCCAATTTTGATATTAGAAGGATTACCATATATAACACAAAATTTCTCCGCCGATTCTTTTTAGTCGAGCTTCTCGATCTGTCATTATACCTTGAGAAGTTGAAAGGATTACAATTCCTATTCCGCCTAAAATTCGTGGAATTCGTTGAGAGTTAGAATAGATTCGTAGACCCGGTCGGCTTATTCTCTTTAAATTTAAAATCGTTTTATAGGATTCTTTCTTATTTCGTCTATGTCTTAGGGTTAAAATCAAAAATATTGATTGTTTTCGCGATGTTTCCTTACGTTTTCGATAAAACCCTCTTGTAAAAGTATTTTAACAATGCTTTCGGTGATGTTAGTCGATCCTATCCGAACTGTTCCTTTTCTATTCATGTCAGCATTTCGTATAGAGGTTATTATATCAGCAATAGTGTCTTTCCCCATGATAAGTTAAAATTCCTTAATTGTTCTATAATTTTGATATAATCAACATGTTATTTTTCTTTTATTTATATAAAAATAGAGACGAATTATATATTAATATATGAATTCAATTATTAATATATAAAATTATTAAGGGTATATGCGTGATACACAATCTATTAATTATAATTAATTTGATTTCAATACCATTTTTTTAATCCTATCCTATATTAACTATCGATATTTAGGTCTTATAATACTTCAGGAGCTAATGAAACTATTTTAGTAAAGTTTAATTGTCTCAATTCCCGTGGGATCGCCCCAAAAACGCGAGTTCCTTTTGGATTTCCTTCTTGATCAATGACAACTGCGGCATTGTCGTCATATCGTATTATCGTCCCATTCTTACGTTTGAGTTCTTTACAAGTACGTACAATTACAGCTCTGACCACTTCTGATCTTTCTAGAGTAGTATTTGGGATTGCTTCCTTGATTACAGCAACAATAACGTCACCAATATGAGCATAGCGGCGATTACTAGCTCCTATTATTCGAATACACATCAATTTTCTAGCCCCGCTGTTGTCTGCTACATTCAAATAGGTTTGTGGTTGAATCATATTTTTGTATCTCTTCTTTTAGTGCAAAGGACGAAGTAAAAAAAATATTGTTTGTCAAAAAAAAACTTATAATCTTTTTATCCTTAAATGTTATTTAGCTTTTTCATTCTATATTCCTATTCAGAAATAATGAATTGGGTTTTTATAGGCATTTTGATGCCGCGATTGAAATAGCTTTTCTGGCTATATTTTCTGGTACACCACCCATTTCATAAAGGATTTTACCTGGTTTAAACCACAGCTACCCAGTACTCTGGGGATCCTTTCCCAGAACCCATACGCGTTTCCGCGGGTCTTACTGTAACTGGCTTGTCTGGAAATATACGTACCCAAATTTTTCCACCACGTCGTATATTTCGTGTCATTGCTCGTCGCCCTGCTTCTATTTGTCTAGATGTAATCCAAGCGGGTTCAAGTGTTTGAAGAGCATATCTGCCAAAACAATACGATTCCCCACGAGAGGATATTCCTTTTAGTCTTCCTCGATGTTGTTTACGAAATTTGGTTCTTTTTGGGTTATAGTTGATGGGTTTTTTCTAAATGAGAAATTCCATCTCTACTGCAGAACTGGACGTGAGAGTTTCTTCTCATCCAGCTCCTCGCGAATAAAAGGATTAATTAAGATATAGATGTAGTTAATGATTAATCCTATTAATCATGGTATTTTTTTTTTATTTCATCTTATCTCTTCTAAATTTGTGTATGTCTTTTTTGAAATAGAATCAAAGATCAATTTTATTTCGATTTATTTAAAAATAACGTAATATCATCATTACAAATGTAATTTTTATTAGAGTTAGAATATTATAACAAATCCTTATTTTATTTTTTTCATTGTTTTTTCATCTTTTATTACTGTTTTTATTTGAAAAAAAAACCAATTTTTCGCCGGCGAATATTTACTCTTTCAATATCTATTTAAGTTTGCTGTTTATCCCCCGAGGTCTCAGAATCAAAATCAGAAATCAGAATAGATAATAAAGTTTCTGGTTTATTCCGCCATCCTGTCCAATGAATTACTAAGATTTCTTGTTCACTAGAATCCTATATATTCATGGGTTCCGTCGTTCCCATCGCTTCTTGATTAATCATTAGGCCTGAATTCTACAATGGAGCTTTTACATGAAATTTTGAATTTCTTTTTTTTTTTTTGAGGCAATTTTCTCAGTTTTTATTGGCTCAAGGCTCTTAATTTTTTGTTTTCGGAACAGATTTATCTAATTATTATGAATGAATCTGTATTGATGCTTTATTACATTGCTTTTCTTACAGTGACCTCATAGATTTTCCAAATTGGAATCATATATCATTAATATTCAATTTTTTCGCTCTTTCTTTCATCCTTCCATTTATCCGCATACTTTTTGATTACCTTTCATAACTTAATAATCATCTTTCT